>NC_143024.1:72924482-73134482 GCF_057628025.1 Oncorhynchus mykiss
ACCTTTAAAATTGGCAACAAAAAAAACACACACATTTCTTTTCACAGGCCCGGGGGGTGAGACAGAAAACATAGAGGAGGGAGTCTCAGAGCAACCCCACTATCCTGCAATGCCCTTAAATTGAAATTGAGAGAAAGAGAGAGTCAGAGAGAGAGGGAGAGAGAACTGGAGTCAGTCAGAGTCAGAAAGAGAGTTAGATACAGTAGTATTTAAATCAGCCTGACCCAAGCTTCATGTCTGTTTCATCTTCTTGTCTGGGTCCTGGGAGGGAGGAGGGAGTCTCAGAGCAACCCCACTATCCTGTCTTTCATTGCCTTGCCTTGCCTTGCCTTGCAAACCCCCCTTGTGTTATGTATACCTGTTGTATTGGGGTACTTGGGGTTTGTAGACTTGTTACATGTTTGAGTTGTAACACTCAAAGCTCTGATCTTATCATAAAGCTTCCAAGTAGGAAAAAACTACATGATGGTTGAGAGATGAGAGTTGTGACATTTTCTGCTCTGATGGAGTGAAGGGTTTGACCCTCCTGTGGTGCATTAAGTTTGACCCTCCCTCCCTGCTCTCCTCCACTCCACTCTGATTACAGTTGACAATGCCAAATAAAATGGAGCGTGTTGTGAAATTGCTCTTTTCCCGAAAGTCTACCCAACCCCATATCCTCTCCACCCTCCTTATCACGGCTGGGAGCACATATTCTCTGTGACTCTGGCAAATTAAAGACAAGATGGAAACATGAATGGTTATTTATCATTATACATTATGCAGACCGTAGATGTTCAATTAGGCTTCAACAATAAGACCCTCTAGCATTTCATATCAAGATATATATAAGTAAGTATAAAATGAAAATGCTTTTATGTTATGGCAAAAAAATTAAGCTTATAATTGTTCTAAACAAGAATAGCATGATCATAGTAATAGGAGAACATAAATAGGAATCTAATCTCATCCTATTGTGAGAAGGGAAATGTGCCTTTATGGTTGCAAGCCGTTAGGCGTATCATATTTATTTTCAACCTTTAGTTGTTTTTCCACGGCCAGTGAAATCATATCACTAAGGAGGGAAAATAAAATCATAGGATTCCAGTCCTCATGTATTACACTTTAGCTAAGGTTCATGGCCAGCCATCTTAGGATAGAAGTTTCGACTAGGCACTGATCTAGAATCAGCTTGCCCTCCCCAAATCCTAACCTTAACCATTAGAGTAGAAAATCAAATCTGACCTTAAATCAGTGTCTTGGGGCAACTTTATTTTTACTCTGGTCAGGACACAGCTACACACAGCTATTATTGGATGGCTGTCGACCCAGGCATCTATTCCTTTTATAAACAGTTAATGTGTTTAATAGTGAGTTTGGCTGTTGTCAGGGCTCCAGGGGCAAAACATGTATATGTGTGACACAGTCCCACACAGATGGTGACATAGATGGGGCCAAGGCCGAGGGCCAAGACATGAGGGTTTGTTTCTCAATGGGGAAAATGATCTGTCTAAGAATCTGTCTTTGCCAAGTGAGATTGAATCACAACTCTAATTCACTATCTTGGAAACACAACCTATGGACCAGTTGTGTGTAACGGGAATTTCATGGGGAAAGGGACATTGCCTATCAATAATCTTCTTGGTTGGCTCACTCTCACCCTGGCTTGCAATGGTGGTAAAAAAGCCAAATGCTTCTCATTCTCTGTTCCATCGAGTGTTCTTTCAGTGGGAAAAGAAAAACGTTTTTGTGTCGTGAAAGGTGTTCTTTCGAGGCTTTACCATCGAGTCCCTCCACAGCCCTAGACATTGACCAATTAGTGATGACACCTCTTAGATGTGGATCAGGGCAACTATTGATGCTTGTGGCTATTCCAACATGATTAACATCTACAGGTTAAGGACTGAGCAGATCCATTTCGGAGACGTCATTGCTTTGGCTTTGAGTGTGTGTATGTGTCTGGGTACCAGTGGAGGCTCCTCAGAGGACGAAGGAGAGGACCATACTCCTCAGTGAACTTCATAAAAATAGTGAAACATTAAAAAAATATCCTATACTAAATATATTTACGTTACCAAATAATTGATTAAAACACACTGTTTTGCAATGAAGGTCTACAGTAGCCTCAAACACACTCTGTAGTGTAGCACCATGGTGTAGCTGGAGGACAGATAGCGTCCAGCCTCCTCTGGGTACAATGACTTCAATAATAAACCTAGGAGGCTCATGGTTCTCACTACCTATCATAGACTTACATAGTAATAATGACAACCTCCGGAGGACATCCTCCAACCTATCAGAGCTCTTGTAGCATGAACTGGCATGTTGTCCACCCAATCAAAAGACCAGAGAATGAATCTAGTACTGAAAGCATAAGCTGCAGTTAGCTAGCACTGCAGTGCATAAAATGTGATGAGTAGTTGACTCAAAGAGAGAGAAAGACAATAGATTAACATTTTTTAACAAATTAATTTCTTAAAAAATTAAGGAGGAGCAAGCGAGAGGGAGAGAGAGAGATACCTAACTGTACTTAGGTAGCAAATACAGCTAGCTAGTTTAGCCTTCTCAAACATCCGGCTCAAACAGAGGGCTGCTATATTAGCTAGCTGCCTATGACTATCCAACACTGGAATTCTTCCAAGTCAAGGTAAGCTTTTGGTTTGACTAATTTATTTCCACTAGTGCCCGCCAGTGTAACTGCTAAACTGCTTACTGACTATACACTGTACTGCATGATTGTAGCTGGTTTACTGACGCATTAGTTCAATTAGCTATGTTGACTATAACGTTACTTTAGCTAATATGGTGACAACGATGTAGGCTGTGTGTAGTGGTTATGATATGAAGGCTTAGCTTGGAAATGTTTTGCCTGGTCACAGACAGCTGATGTGTTGTGCCTTGAAATTCACAAGTGAAAAGAAAAGGTGAAAGGAAGAGAACGTGTAGATGCGAGAAGGAATACAACAAACTGTTTGCGTGTGATCAGAGGTAGGGCTGTTGCGGTGACCGTATTATCGCCACACCAGCAGTCACGAGTCATGAAGACAGTCAAATTTCGGTTACCATTGAGTTACGGTAATTAGGCTTCTTTAAGCAAATATTAAGCACATTACTTATCTTTACCACAAGAGTATAGCCTACCTGGCTGGCATAAAATTAACCACAGGAAAAGCGTCCTCCATTCGCTATTTAAGTACATAGATCACATGTTTTTTCCCCCTGACATGTTTCGAAACAGATGCATGATAATGGTCCATTCTAAATCAAAACGAATTTCACACATATATTATTTAGTATATGTAAAGACAAGATTAAATCAAGAATAGTCTGATGGGTGACAATATTACTTGTGAATGATGCCCAGCTTAAGCCAAGAAACAATGTATTTTTCGTGACTTTTTCTAATCATAGTCGCACACCTCATGTAGGCTAGGCCATAGGCCTATATGTTTTGATAAGTGTTGTATCACAACTAAAGTGGGCAAATTAGGCACATTAATCCGCTTTACAAGGGGTGTAGAGCCTAACTGGCATACATACATAAGCAGCGCTTGAGTTTCAAGGTTGGTGAAGATCATTTTTCCCCATTAAAATGCACCTTTATCATAAAAGCATTACATGCGTAATAGCATTTGCAGTCACTTGTGATAATGGTGCAGTCACTTTTGATAATTCTTATTTACAATGACGGCCTAGTGGGGAACAGTGGGTTAACTGCCTTGTTCAGGGGCAGAACGACAGATTTTTACCTTGTCAGCACGGGGATTCAATCCAGCAACCTTTCGGTTACGTTTTTGGGATGCTAGGGGTTGTATTAATTTGGGATCTAATGCATCCCACACCTGTCCCAGACTATGTTTGGAATATTCATTTTGTTCTTTCTGCGGTACCAGAGAGAACAGTCTATGACTTGGGTGGCTGGAGACTTTGACAATTTTTGGGCCTTCCTCTTACACCCCCTGGTATAGAGGTCCTGGATGGCAGGGAGCTCGACCTTAATGATGTACTTGGCCAAACGCACTGAAGCGCCTTGCGGTCGAATGCCAAGCAGTTGCCATACCAAGCGGTGAAGCAGCCAGTCAAGATGCTCTCAGTGGTGCAGCTGTAGAACTTTTTGAGGATCTGAGTGCTCATGCCAAATCTTTTCAGCTTCCTGAGGGGGAAGAGGCATTGTCATGCCCTCTTCATGACTGTGTTGGTGTGTGTGTAAAAATACTTTGAAGTGCTACTTCAGTAGTTTTTTGGGGTATCTGTACTTTACTTAACTATTTACATTTTTGACAACTTTTACTTTTACTTCACTACATTCCTAAAGAAAATAATGTAATTTTAATTCCATATATTTTCCCTGACACCCAAAAGTAGTCATTACATCAAGAAGGCTTAGCTGGACAGGAAAATGGTCCAATTCACTCACTAATCAAGAGAACATCCCTGGTCATTCCTACTGCCTCGGATCTGGAGGACACATGCTTTGTTTGTAAATTATGTCATTTATACTTTTACTTTTGATGCTTAAGTATATTTAAAACTAAATACTTTCATACTTTTACTCAAGTAGTATTTTACTGGGTGACTTTTACTTGAGTATGACAATTGGGTAGTTTTTCCACCACTGGTGTGGACCATGATAGATCCTTAGTGATGTGAACAGCGAGGAACATGAAGCTCTCGACCTGCTACCCTACAGCCCTGTCGGAGTGGGGGCGTGCTCGGCCTCTGTTTCCTGTAGTCAATCAGCTCCTTTGTCTTGCTGACATTGAGGGAGAGGTTGTTGTCCTGGCACCACACTTCCAGGTCTCTGACCACCTCCCAGTAGGCTGTCTCATCATTGTCGGTGATCAGGCCTACCACTGTTGTGTCGTCAGCAAACCTAATGATGGTGTTGGAGTCATGCGCAGCCACGCAGTAGTGGGTGAACAGGGAGTACAGGAGGGGACTAAGCAGGCACCCTTCAGGAGCCCCCGTGTTTCATTGTTGCTTTCCTCGAAGCGAGAATAGAAGGCATTTAGCTCGTCTGCTAGGCTCATTTCACTGGGCAGCTAGCGGCTGGGTTTCCTTTGTAATCCATGATAGTTAGCAAACCCTGTCACATCTTACGAGCATCAGAGTCGGCATAGTAGGATTCGATCTTAGTCCTGTAGTGATGCTTTGCCTGTTTGATGGCTCGTCGGAGGTCGTAGCGGAATTTGCTATAAGCGTTCGGTTTAGTATTTACGCCCCTTGAAAGCGGCAGCTCTAGCCTTTAGCCCAGAGCAGATGTTGCCTGTATTCCATGGCTTCTGGTTAGGATATTTACCCACTCAAATGGCACCCTATTACCTATATAGTGCACTACTTTTGATCAGAACCCTATGAGCCCTGGTCAAAACCAGTGTACTATGTACAGTAGGGAATAGGGTGCCATTTGGAATGCACCCTAAGAGATAATAAAAAAGTATTTGTAAATTCTCATATTTTTTTCTCATTAATATTAGATTATTCTATCATGGAATAGATTTAGAGTTACAGTGCTATTCTAGACCTGGTTTGTCTTTCCATTTCCATGGAAAATGGCGGATTTCACACTTTAAATACGTCCATGGAGGACCTTCTTCTTTACACCCAATACAAAAAGTTGAATTATGTATTTATGATAGAGTAGTATTTGGTTTAACATTTTAACATACTGTAGTTGACCTACAGAACAGAACACAATGACTATAATTAAATGATGTGAGTGAATTCGGATGCTGGTTAAAATAGCTAAATGATTATCAGGGTTTAGGTTACAGTACAATTTAGTTAATCCACATAAATAAAGAACATAATGCTCAGCACATTCTCACCCTGTCTGGGTCTGTAACAAAAGACATCGGCTGGGTCTGCAATGGCCCTGGTCAAAAGTAGTGCACGACATAGTGAATAGGGTGCCATTTTGGAACTCAGACTTCAGCTGTCCATTCCTGCCCCTCCCAACCGGCTAACGAGATATTAGACACTCGTCTATGGGCACCTCTGTGATTATTACAAGGTTATGAAATGTTCCAACTATTTATTATGACAGACTAGAGGACAGACATAGTAGTTATGCATCCCAAATGGCACTGTTTCCTATGTAGTTTACTACATTTGACCAGAGCCCAAAGGGTGCCAGTTGGGACACAACCATTGATTCATGTTCAGCCATGCACCAAACATTTCAGGAAGAAAATCTAATAACAGACCAAATTCAATTTAAATGCAGATTTGGGAAAGTCAGCCAGTCATGTCAGTATACCTCGTGCTCTGAGTTAGGTAAAACAAGTTGGATCTTTGTGCTTTTGAACTCAATTTATTTGCAAACATTGTGTTTTTTCTCTCTAAAGAAAATCACCTGATGAACAGGGACAATTTAATTACAGATCAAAATAAATTAATGGCCTTATATTGCACCACAACATGAAGAGAGTTCTCTCTCTCTCTGTGTGTGTGTGTGTGTGTGTGTGTGTGTGTGTGTGTGTGTGTGTGTGTGCGTGTGCGTGTGTGTGTGTGTGCGTGTGCGTGTGTGTGTAAATATGTGTGTATATGTGTGTGTATGTGTGTGTTTCTCTGCCCTAGTGCTGGAAGTGTGAATAAAAATCTAGATAACCACACACACACACACGCACACGCACACGCACACACTGGCTTAATCTGTTAAAATAGGCATGGTGAATACTACAGTCTGAGAGCAATTTGTGATTTCTGACCATAATGTCAATCACATGCAACCACAGGGACAGCTAAACTAGTGCATTTGCATTTCGGTTTTCATAGGCTCCACAGGAACAAGAGAGCCACTGACTGAATCACAACCGCATACTGCAAATTAGGATTTCATTAGATTTTTTTAAACATTAAAAAACTGCTTCAGAAAGGTTTACTCTAAATTTCTGTCATGTACTATACAGTACTGAGTAGAGTAGGCATATGTTACATATTGTATCTGAGGTGGATTGAGGTCTCAAGCTGCCATTTGTTGAGTGGATATATGGTTGCATCCCAAATGGCACCCTATTCCCATTCCCAAATAGTGCGCTACTCATGACAAGGGCCCACATAGGGAATAGGGTTCCATTTGGGACGCAGGGTGCCATTTGGGACGCATCCTATGTCTATGGACAGTAGTGGGAACTAAGCACCTATTGCACAACCAGTTATGCTTAGGCCTATTCTGTTTTCACCACACTCTCTGAGTGGGTGGCCAATCTATCTTTGTTTCTATATCTGTGTGTAGAGTGACTCACAAGGGTTGTGACTCAACCCTGCTGCATTTGGTGTGGGAGAGAGGAGGAGGCAGAGGAGGAGGAGGTGGTGGAGTACTCCACTCCAGAATGTACAGTACCTGAGCCAAAATACTAATGTTTAAATGTTTGCAAAACATTCTGGAATGGAATCAGAACCCCTTCCCAACCTTAACTACAGGAGGGCTTTCTTCCAAAAAGTCACAGAGATGATTTCACTGTTGTTATGGGCCTTCTGGAAGGACAATGACTGTGAGACCAGCAGCCAGAGCCTTTCAATAATCCATGATGTTTTCTGTGCACCTGTGAACTCTACTAGTGCTAAGACACTAGGAGGTGAGCAACCACTAGCAGCCGCTATTAGATCGCTATCGGAATGTGAATGCAAAAAGAGAACATGATGCATTGCTATGGTTTCCTGCGGAGTGGGGATATTCCCCTGAACTATTGAAGAGAACCGCAATATGTCAGATGTGTTGTTGTTGCAACAGAGATGAGAAAATAAAAATGGCACCATTCAATCTCTCAACTTCCCTCCGGTCTCTATGTTAACATCTCTAATGTGAAAATGACTGAAAAAGGGCATGGAATGCATGAATGTATGGATAAATAATCAGATAATCGTCAGATAATAACGTAACAAAATGTGCTCATGTGACTGAACTATTAATGGAACCCGGATGTCTGTGGGATTCAATACCAGGTTAGCCCACTGAGCTAAACAACATATAATTGGGGGAAAAAATGACACAAGATACTACATGAAATCAGATCAGAAATCAGAAACCAAAGTTTCCTTTCATATCCAAGCTCAAACAAGATCTCAAGTCAGTATCAAACTGTGCGTGATAGTGTGACTCACACATACATGACTTTAATACAAACCATTCATTCACTTACATAAAGGAGAACATAAAAGAAAGGACATACAGTACATAGGAATACTGTGTATAAAAGAAAGACATACATAGGGATATATAAAAGAAACACATACATAGGGATATATAAAAGAAACACATACATAGGGATATATAAAAGAAACACATACATAGGGATATATAAAAGAAACACACATAGGGATATATAAAAGAAACACATACATAGGGATATATAAAAGAAACACACATAGGGATATATAAAAGAAACACATACATAACGATATATAAAAGAAACACATACATAGGGATATATAAAAGAAACACATACATAGGGATATATAAAAGAAACACATACATAGGGATATATAAAAGAAACACATACATAGGGATATATAAAAGAAACACACATAGGGATATTTAAAAGAAACACATACATAGGGATATATAAAAGAAACACATACATAGGGATATATAAAAGAAACACATACATAGGGATATATAAAAGAAACACATACATAGGGATATATAAAAGAAACACATACATAGGGATATATAAAAGAAACACATACATAACGATATATAAAAGAAACACATACATAGGGATATATAAAAGAAACACATACATAGGGATATATAAAAGAAACACATACATAACGATATATAAAAGAAACACATACATAGGGATATATAAAAGAAACACATACATAGGGATATATAAAATAAACACATACATAGGGATATATAAAAGAAACACATACATAGGGATATATAAAAGAAACACATACATAGGGATATATAAAAGAAACACATACATAGGGATATATAAAAGAAACACATACATAGGGATATATAAAAGAAACACATACATAGGGATATTTAAAAGAAACACATACATAGGGATATATAAAAGAAACACATACATAGGGATATATAAAAGAAAGACATACATAGGGATATATAAAAGAAACACATACATAGGGATATATAAAAGAAACACATACATAGGGATATATAAAAGAAACACATACATAGGGATATATAAAAGAAACACATACATAGGGATATATAAAAGAAACACATACATAGGGATATATAAAAGAAACACATACATAGGGATATATAAAAGAAACACATACATAGGGATATATAAAAGAAACACATACATAACGATATATAAAAGAAACACATACATAGGGATATATAAAAGAAACACATACATAGGGATATATAAAAGAAACACATACATACGGATATATAAAAGAAACACATACATAGGGATATATAAAAGAAACACATACATAGGGATATATAAAAGAAACACATACATAGGGATATATAAAAGAAACACATACATAGGGATATATAAAAGAAACACATACATAACGATATATAAAAGAAACACATACATAGGGATATATAAAAGAAACACATACATAGGGATATATAAAAGAAACACATACATAACGATATATAAAAGAAACACATACATAGGGATATATAAAAGAAACACATACATAGGGATATATAAAAGAAACACATACATAGGGATATATAAAAGAAACACATACATAGGGATATATAAAAGAAACACATACATAGGGATATATAAAAGAAACACATACATAGGGATATATAAAAGAAACATACATAGGGATATATAAAAGAAACACACATAGGGATATTTAAAAGAAACACATACATAGGGATATATAAAAGAAACACATACATAGGGATATATAAAAGAAACACATACATAGGGATATATAAAAGAAAGACATACATAGGGATATATAAAAGAAACACATACATAGGGATATATAAAAGAAACACATACATACGGATATATAAAAGAAACACATACATAACGATATATAAAAGAAACACATACATAGGGATATATAAAAGAAACACATACATAGGGATATATAAAAGAAACACATACATAGGGATATATAAAAGAAACACATACATAACGATATATAAAAGAAAGACATACATAACGATATATAAAAGAAACACATACATAACGATATATAAAAGAAACACATACATAGGGATATATAAAAGAAACACATACATAGGGATATATAAAAGAAACACATACATAGGGATATATAAAAGAAACACATACATAGGGATATATAAAAGAAACACATACATAGGGATATATAAAAGAAACACATACATAGGGATATATAAAAGAAACACATACATAACGATATATAAAAGAAACACATACATAACGATATATAAAAGAAACACATACATAGGGATATATAAATAATAATTATTATTTTTAAATTGAACCTTTATTTAACTAGGCAATTTAATTAGGGAAAAAATATTATTTACAATGATGGCCTACCCTGGACAAACCCGGGTGACGCTGGGCCAATTGTGCGCCGCCCTATGGGACTCTCAATCACGGCCAGATGTGATACAGCCTGGATTCGAACCAGGGACTGTAGTGACACCTCTTGCACTGAGATGCAATGCCTGCGCCACTCGGGAGCTCCCCCAAAAAAGAAAGAACATGCAATCCAGTTGCTTATTAAACCGACACCATCTGCTCTTCAAAGCACTGTAACAACACAGTAACAACAGCATCAAACCCTCCTTTCTCTGGTTCACAGCGGGGAGCAGGTCTGACATGCAGCATTGTCAACAGCTCTAGGAATAAAACCTGACAAACATGTTACTCCCAAATGACACCCTATTCCCTATGTAGTGCACCACTTTTGACCAAGGCCTATAGAGAATATATCGGGTCTAAATATAGAGAATAGGTTGCGATTTGGGACTTCACGGTCGTGAAGAGGGCACGAGAATGCCTATTCCGCCTCAGGAGACTGAAAAGATTTGGCATGAGTCCTCAGATCCTCAATAAGTTGTACAGCTGCACCATCGAGAGTATTCTGACTGGTTGCATCACCACCTGGTATGGCAACTGCTCGGCCTCCGACCGCAAGGCACTACAGAGGGTAGTGCAAACGGCCCAATAGATCACTGGGGCCAAGCTTCCTGCCATCCAGGACCTATATACCAGGCGGTGTCAGAGGACGGCCCTAAAAAATGGTCAGACTCCAGCCACTCTAGTCATAGACTGTTCTCTCTGCTACCGCACAGCAAGCGGTACCGGAGCGCCAACTCTAGGTCCAAAAGGCTTCTGAACAGCTTCTACCCCCAAGCCATAAGACTCCTGAACACTTAATCAAATGGCTACCCAGACTATTTGCATTGCCCCCCCCCCCCCTTTTTTATGCTGCTGCTACTCTGTTTATTATCTATGCATGGTCACTTTATCCCTACCTACATGTACATATTACCTCAATTACCTCGACTAACCTGTACCCCTGCACATTGACTCAGTACCGGTACCCACTGTATAAAGCCTCGTTATTGTTATTTTATTGTTGCTCTTTTATTTTTTACTTTAGTTTATTTAGTAAATATTTTTCTTAACTGCATTGTTGGTTAAGGGGTTGTAAGTAAGCATTTCACGGTATTCGGCGCTTGTGACAAATAACATTTGATTTGATTTGAAATATAAACATGAGAATCCTGAGAGTTAAAAGACGAGCAGTCTCTTATTGTTATCTTTATGGTTGATCTAATACTGCCAATTACTTTGTAATACAGTAACACTTAACATGTCGTTGTGTATTACTGTATGGCAATACTGTATGGCATCTGTATGGCATCCAAACAAATTAGAGCGCCTGTACTGTACCCCAGTCAATTCTCTGAGAGTGTATTCATTAAATGCACTGTATATCGTTTTACAATGAAGCTGTATGTGAATGTGGCTTGTGTAATCAAGGTATGCTTTTCCTCTGAGAAAGAGCGGCGTTACAATAGTGGTGTCCAATTCCTTCTCAGCACACACACCCGCGTGTTAGCTGTAATCAATCAATTCATATCATAATATGTTGTCCCTTGATGTGCAAATTATTGTTGTTTTAGCTCTACCGTTTCCATGGAGATTTAGGAACAGAAGGAAGGGGGAGCCTCCAGATATCCCCCTCCCACGCTATCTAAAATACAACTCTTCTTCTTTAACTGACACACACTGCATCTGTAAAGCATTATTCTTCCCTCATCCTCTAAGTAGCAGAAACCAGTTTCTCTAGCCTCTCCGTGGCTCCATATAGTCCCATACTTGAGTCCTACTATTGTTTGTCAAATAAATACTAATGTTTGCTGAAACACTTCCCGTGGCACTGGCACGAATATCTACAAACCCTCGAGCTCCTATAAAAGCGCTCCGGCAGACTACAGTCAGCACCAGATTTTATTTTACAAGATGCTTTTAGAGCCGTTGGAGGCAGGGGCTACCTCCCAAATGGCAACCTATTCCCTATATAGTGCACTACTTTCAACCAGAGCCCTATGCACTATATAGAGAATAGGATTTGAGACATACCCAGGCACATCATTCTCCACAGTCTCCCAGTGCGTGGGCTTTATGCATTAAGTGGCTGTGCCTCAGCTTCCTCCAAATGTACTTACTGCTGCTATTACTTTATCAACCCTAATGGACATTATCATTCAGCCCGCTGGTAAATTCCATTGTGGATGTAATAATATAGATTGCAAAGTCTGTCTAGAGGATTGTTATCTAGTTTTCAGTGATCTTTCACATATTTGGTTTAGTTCATTGCGGTACAAATGGGTTGTGAGGTATTCAAAATGTGGTCTTGTCTGGCACAGTTGGTAGAGCATGGCTCGTGCAATGCCAATGTTATTGGGTTCGATTCCTGCTGGGGCCACCCATACTAAAATGTATGTATGCATGATTGTGAGTCGCTTGGGATAAAATTGTCTGCTAAAAAGCATATAATAACATAGGGATACAATACAAGTAATATGATATACAGTATTATTAGTGTTGAATGTAGTTCTGTGTGTATTATGCAGACCTTATATGAAAGATAAAGCATCAGCCATTATTGCCAGAGGTCACAGAAGAGGCCTGTAGATGATCATAGTTACTGTTGCCAGAATTGGTGTCATTATAAACCCCTGTACTGTAATTACAAAGTCGTTCCAGCAGGAGCGGAGGAGCAGTTTGTAGAGACTACAGTATAATTAGAGATAACAGATTAGAGCTAAAGACTGGGGAGGCAGGCAGCGACCTCTGATTGCTGCAGAGCTTTGTGGTTCACCGTCACTGCTGCAAACACCATTGTACTCAACATACACCAGAAACACACACCAGGTCATGGCTAGCGGTTTTGTTGTTACTTCCATAGAAAATGTTGTGCAACATACAGTATTTTGAGTACGAAGGTATATTCTACACAGAGCTGCTAAATTCAGATTTCTGCTATCCCCAACCTTACAACATTGTTTTATATGAGCAATGTTCATTATTTTATGTTTCTAATCAGGCACACAATGTCAAAGCTGGGGGAATTATTTCACAAAAAGCCACTTTCCAGAAAAGAACATTCACTGACAGAAGTAGGCCTACGTGTTTAGTCTGTCTAAAGTCTGTTCTTCCCGCTGAAGAGTGCCAGCCCAGTTTATCTCGCCATATTTTCACGCCTTATCTAATTCCCTGCTGAGGGTTGGCAACAACACCAGATCAGACTAGAGAGAGAGAAAACGGGAGAGAGAGAAATGGAGAGAGAGAGAGAGAGATAGCTCCCTCAGAACAGAGCTCCCTTCACAGCTTCACAGCTTATTTTGAAATCCAACCATCATCAGACTCACTCTCAAGACTGGCTGGTTCTAGAGGTTCTGTGGGTCTCCACAAAGTTCGGGAAGATTGCTTTTAGTTATTGTGCCCCTAGCGCATGGAAAGACCTGCAGGACAGGTTGAGCCTTGACTCTTGTCTCATAGGGTCAGTTCGGGACTTTGATGAGGAATCGGGTGAAGGAGAACTGCACTTTTTATTTGTGTGTAATTTTATTTGTCGCTTTTCAATTTGATTAGTTTTAATGTGTAATTGTAATTTGATAGTGTTGTATTGAGACTGATCACGTTGATTTATTGCTCCAGGGTAACCTTGTAAATGAGACCATGGTCTCAATGGGTTTCCCCTTTTTAAATAAAGGTTAAATAAAAATATCAATAAATACATAAACAGCTGAGCTGAGGGAAACTGGTCTCAGGAGAAGCCTGATGGAACGTTAAGCCAGCCCTCCTCATTTCCTCTCTAAATGTGCTTTTCCCTCAAGTTCAGCCTCTGTTTCAGATACGCTGCAAAATTATCATTTCATTATATAACTTATAACTCCTCAGAGAGAGTGCTGTGAGGATGGGCTATTAGTATACTCACATCAATAGGGGGTTTAGAGAAAGCAGCTTGCTATACACACTACACTTCACAGCCACACAGCCACAGAGGCTTTACGTCTGAAATGTCACACCACCCAATGACCAACGGCCCTTCTAAATGCCTTTATGCCTTTTAGCAGTATGGTGCCACACTGTCATGTGAACTGTTTAATAGAATGTCACAACTCACACCCACATCCAACCAAGGAACAGAGGGGAGTTAAAGTACTTTGTTCAATTCCCTTCATGGCAGCAACAGCAATGAAATGGATTTAGGCTGTATTTCTGTTTTGATAGAGAATGCCACCTCGGATTAGACGTAGGCCTAACTTTGCTAAAAAGACACAGAGACGATAAGATTGTTACATTAAAAGCACTCAAATATGTTCACATTTCCTTTTCCCACAAAGCAAGCAAACGAGGCAGATGAAATGAAGGAGAAAAAAATGAATCTTCTCTCTCCTTCCCGTCGAGTCAACCCCCATACAGGGTTCTAGCCAGTACTAACTTTATTGAGATGCACCTGATACCCAGAAACACACACACACACACACACACACACACACACACACTCTCTCTCTCTGCCGCTACATCCTTGGTAAAACGTTATTTTATAGATTTAAAATAATGCTTTAACAAGTAATTTCTTAGTAGCTACCTTGTAAATAGCAGGCTGCTAAAAAGGGTTAACAATCACCAAATACCTCAGCACTGGTGTGCAACACAGGCAATATGAGCAGTTTGTGTTAGTTGAATTTGAGCAAGTTGCACTAGAAAGGATCAAGTCAAGCCATGGATAAATGCCCTACTACTCACCCAGAAACATGATAACTGAACCATGTAGCATGTAAAGTCGATCTCCTGGACTATAGACAGCTAAGTGGAGAAATAATCCCTCAGTACTGTAAAAGCTCTGAGTAGACCTGTCCTCCTGGTGATCTGATCTGCTGCTGACTGACTGACGGCAGACTGATGAAGGAGTGACAGAGCGAGTGATGACGGAAGAAGGGATGGCGGAGGAGGGAGAAGGGAGGGATGTGTTGTGTGTAACATGAAAAGAGAGAGAGAGATCCCTGCCTGGTGGGAGCTGAGTGGAGGTGCCACAGAGAGCAGCAGAGAGAGAATGAGAAAAATAGAGGCAGCTGCAACCCCCACAACGCCTGTCGACCCAAACCGAGCAGTGGCACGGTCACAAACAGCCACAAATCTAGGTCAGGCTACCACTCATTCTGAGTGAGGAAACCACGAAAAACACCAAGCCTGAATCGAGCCGATCAAATCCTCCTCATCTCATCAGGATGGGTGTCCCCCAGTCCAGGCGGTCTGAATCAATCAGTTTTACAAGTCTGCCTCTGCTGGCTGCGATTCAGGATTCAGGCAGAAGGAATCAGCCCCCAGTGATTCATGGGTTTGTCAGGAGGCAGCTAGTGATCACCACCAAAGAGATAGAAAGAGAGGAGGGAAAGGAGGGAGAGAGAGAAATAGAGGGTGAAAAGGAGGGAGAGAGAAAGAGAGGGTAGAAAAGGAGGGAAAGAGATAAAGAGAGGGTGGATAAGGAGGGAAAGAGATAAAGAGAGGGTGGATAAGGAGGGAGAGAGAAAGAGAGGGGGAAATGAGGGAGAGAGGGAAAGGATGGAAGAGACGAGGAGAGAAGATGGAGGGGGAGAGAGAGACAGAAACAAGAGAGAGATCAGACACCTTGTCTGAGCTCAGTTCACATGGAGCGGTTCATAGGACAGAGGGAAACTTAACTACACGTTTGAACTTCACACACTGAGAGATTGTAACATGATACCATGTCATCAGCTGTGTTGAAATGTGAGGTAGCCCCCCTTAATAACGTAGCCCCCTCAGTTAAGTCAGGGTGAAAAACACGCATCCACTGTGGTGACTACATTATATTGTATCTCAAGGGAACACTTACAAAGAGAACACTTAAATTACTTAAAATCACTGAAGAGCCCTGGGAGGAAGAGAGGGAAGGAGAGTGAGGGGAGGAAGGAAAGGAAAGGGATGGAGGGTGAGGAAGGGTGAAGGGAGGCAAAACATTTGTGCAGGTTTTCTGTACTCACAGCTGTGCCGTGTTTCCTAAAATTAAACTGCAATTAAGATTGTGTTACCTGACAAAACACTCCTGGCTCGTGAGAAATACAAGACTCGCAACATCCAAGAATACAACAGCAGCACATGGTGTGTAAAGCCTAGAGCTTAGAATGAGGAGGGAGAAAGCGGTTGGTTTCCAAGAGTCAGGCCTGGGCTTAGCCTTACCATCAGTCACTACAGCAGACAGTAGAGGTTGGAACACTAGAAGTAAGGACAGGGCACTAGAGAAGGAGAAAGAGGACACTCCACCAAAAATAGCAGAATGCTGAAGCACACAAAATAACATTATCAAACACACTTAGACTGGTGAAGTGTTTAAAAGCCCTTTGACTTACTGTAGGCTTGATTGATCAAATTCCCTGACTGATCACTCTGGATGTCTTCCCTTTCAGACACTCACTATCCTGCGCTGGCCAAGGATTCGTGGAAGAGTTGACCTGTAGTTACTCCGCCAACAACAATGGTGTCGATTTCTCTCTCATCACAAACAATATTTCTGTCTATTTCCCCAGAGGCAATTCAGAGAATGGCAATTCACTGATATGCTGCCAGTAGTAGACTCCTGATCAGTCCAAATATTGCTCACCATGGTGGGTTTGTTGCCCAGCCCACATATCTGGGTTCAAATAATATTCGAAATCTTTCAAATACTTTGCACGTTTGCTCAAGCCTGCCTCGATTGCCAGAAGCCCAACATTTTGCACTTTTCAGACAATTGCATTGGGTCCATTAAGCCAGGAAAGATCAATCAAGCACAGGTAAAGTATTTAAAATTATTTTGAATACTATAAGAACCCAGGTCTGTTTAGCCCAGTGTGTTCTCATGTCTCGGTAAAGGTCATTATGGGTTATTACTGCCATTCCCTCAACCTGTTGACATGATTGATGTTCTGGGGACAGTGTCGCCTGCATGCTGCTACTCAGCAGCTCAAGCTTGTCCACTTCTTTGGTTACAGACTAGCAACACACACTCAGTGTGACTCTGATTTAGCCCACAGCAGTACACACACACACACACACACACACACACACACACACTAGATCTCTAGACGCACCGATGGGGAACATTGCCTTAACCTTTCTCCCTTTACAACAAGATGCAAAGCTAAGCGTGGAAATATAAATATATCTCGGGATTCCTTCCAACTGACTATAAAATGTATGCTTCCTGGCGTTGGCACACTGTCTGACATGGTGTCTTACATTCCACAGGATCTTGTCTTGAGTTTCATATGAAAGAGTAAACGCGACAGCAATAAAAGAAACTCCACACCACAACACTGACACACTTCATGCAGTCAAATGACCAAATTGTCCCCTCTAGTGGGCTCATGGGTGGAATGTTATTCATATGTTTCATAATTTCATAATTATTAAACATCAAATTATTTTTATGCAGAAAATCCGGTGTTTTTATGTCAAACGGTTTTGTTATATTTCAATATTCTATGATGTATATAAAGTGTAATATTTGGATGCAAACTAAATTTTTTATACATTTCAACTCTATATCTGGTGTCTCCTCTTTTCTCCTCCTCTCTTTTTAAGCCCCTAACCACGTGTATGAGGTGTATAATTTAGTTTAAAAGTAGATTTGTTTAAGACTAGCAACACACACTCATTGTGACTCTGATTTTGCACACCGCAGTAAAAGGTTTAAGACTAGCAACACACACTCAGTGTGACTCTGATTTTGCCCACCGCAGTAAAAGGTTAAAAAGCACACTGCCACGGAAAATAAGTTTCACCTTTTAGACATTACTGAAGTTGTTGAAGTTAATTTAACACTAGCTGAGTAAGTGAGGGGACTTCACTTTGTTTAACTCTGTTGTCATTGTGCAGCATTGTGCAGTACACCAAACAGTAGGAACACCTTCCTAATATTGAGTTGCAACCCCCCCCCTCCCCCCACCACCACCTTTTGCCCTCAGAACAGCCTCAATTCTTCGGGCATGGACGAGATGTGGAAAGCATTCAACAGGGATGCTGGCCCACATTGGCTTCAATGCTTCCCACAGTTGTGTCAAGTTAGCTGGATGTGTTTTGGGAAGTGGACCATTCTTGATACACACAAGAAACTGTTGAGGGTGAAAAACCCAGTAGCGTTGCAGTTGCAGAGTTGCAAAGAAAAAGCCATATCTCAGACTGGCCAATTAAAAAGAAAAGATTAAGATGGGAAAAAGAAC
This sequence comes from Oncorhynchus mykiss, assembly GCF_057628025.1. Taxonomy (NCBI): domain Eukaryota; kingdom Metazoa; phylum Chordata; class Actinopteri; order Salmoniformes; family Salmonidae; genus Oncorhynchus; species Oncorhynchus mykiss. Next base: position 72,943,156 of record NC_143024.1, read on the forward strand.
ACAGACACTGGACAGAAGAACTCTGCCTAGAAGGCCAGCATCCCGGAGTCACCTCTTCACTGTTATCGTTGAGACTGGTGTTTTGTGGGTACTATTTAATGAAGCTGCCAGTTGAGAACTTGTGAGGCGTCTGTTTCTCAAACTAGACACTAATGTACTTGTGTGTTATGTGATATATTCTCCAACATTAATTTCACATTTTCACAAACTTCAAAGTGTTTCCTTTCAAATGGTATCAATAATATGCATATCCTTGTTTCAGGTCCTGAGCTACAGGCAGTTAGATTTAGGCATGTCATTTCAGGCGAAAATTGAAAAAAAGGGTCTCGTCCTTAAGAGGTTTTTAATACCTTGTAGGCTGACATATGAAGTGCACTATTTGTGACGATAGTCCTATGAGCCCTGGTCAAAAGTAGTGCACTACATAGGGAATACAGTAGGGTGTCATTTTGGACGCACCCTCCATGTTTACAAATTAAAGCCAGTCACGCATGACAGAGTTTAGAGGCAATTTGGAACTGATTAAAATATAGCTGACGTGAGATTAAACAGAGGGAGGAAAAAGCCACACTGCCCCAAGAGTCAACAGTATCACGATAACAGGCTAACAGTATTGTCTGACTACTGTGTGAAATCTCTGTCCGCATCCCAAATGGCACCCTATTATAATGCACTGCTTTTGACCAGAGCCTATGGTCAAAAGTAGTGTACTATAAAGGGTATAGGGCACCATTTGAGACAGAGCCTCTATCTGCCTCACCCATTTCCCTAGGATGTAGAAACACATTCAGTACTTCAGTAAGTACTTAAGACAAATGCATTTAAATGTCTATCTGTCAATAGGAAGAGTATAACAGCTTTACAGGTTATATATTTGGTCAGTCAGCACGAATGGCATCATAAATCATCATAAATCATAAATCCTCTTGAAAGGGGTTACACAACAATCACGCATTGCACTGCATGTAGGTTTATTTCAGTCAAGCATTTCACTTAAGGGTATAAAGGACTTTTAGAATGCTTTACATAAAAAGGTTTTACATAATAAAACCCTAGCCACATTTCATAGTCAAGGTATTTTACTATACAGTATAACGGCATCTCTCCAACCACATTAGCACAGGACCCTAGTCTATACCAATCCTTTTATCATTTATTGAAGGACTAGATTGCATATTAGCCAGCCACTAAGCGAATAAGTTAACCTTCTTAACAGTGTATTGATGTGAGATGTGAACCACATTGCACTACTGATGGCTGTGTTCAATCTCCATACCTCAATAAGACAGCAGAGCTCCAGACTCAGCCTCTTCTCCAAGAGTTGGCCCTCACAAACTTCTTCCACATGTTAGAGAGAAAAACACACAGGAATGTAGACCGTCTGTTTGCCTGTCTGCCTGTCTGTCTGTCTGTCTGTCTGTCTGTCTGTCTGTCTGTCTGTCTGTCTGTCTGTCTGTCTCAATTTAATATTCCTTAATTTGACTGCTCTTTACTCTTTTCATAGATCTTTCATTCTCTCTCCTTCCTTCAGCCCTGTCTAACACTTCTCTCTACTTCCTTCAGCCCTGTCTAACACATCTCTCTCCTTCCTTCAGCCCTGTCTAACACTTCTCTCTCCTTCCTTCAGCCCTGTCTAACACTTCTCTCCCCTTCCTTCAGCCCTGTCTAACACTTCTCTCCCCTTCCTTCATCCCTGTCTAACACTTCTCTCTCCTTCCTTCAGCCCTGTCTAACACTTCTCTCTAATTCCTTCAGCCCTGTCTAACACTTCTTTCTCCTTCCTTCAGCCCTGTCTAACACTTCACTCTCCTTCCTTCAGCCCCATCTAACACTTCTCTCCCCTTCCTTCAGCCCTGTCTAACACTTCTCTCCCCTTCCTTCAGCCCTATCTAACACTTCTCTCTCCTTCCTTCAGCCCTATCTAACACTTCTCTCCCCTTCCTTCAGCCGTCTAACACGTCTCCCTCCTTCCCTCTCCTTCCTTCAGCCCTGTCAAACACTTCTCTCTCCTTCTCTCTCTCCTTCCTTCAGCCCTGTCAAACACTTCTCTCTCCTTCTCTCTTCTCTTTCCCCTTCCTTCAGCCGTCTAACACTTCTCTCTCCTTCTCTCTCCCTCCTTCAGCCCTGTCAAACACTTCTCTCTCCTTCTCTCTCTCCTTCCTTCAGCCATGTCTAACACTTCTCTCTCTCTCCCTCAGCCCTGTTTAACACCTCTCTCTCTCCCTCAGCCCTGTCTAACACTTCTCTCCTTCTCTCTCTCCTTCCTTCAGCCATGTCTAACACTTCTCTCTCTCTCCCTCAGCCCTGTTTAACACCTCTCTCTCTCCCTCAGCCCTGTCTAACACTTCTCTCTCCTTCTCTCTCCCTCCTTCAGCCTTGTCTAACACTTCTCTCTCTCTCCCTCAGCCCTGTCTAACTCATCTCTCTCTCTCCCTCCGCCCTGTTTAACACTTCTCTCTCCTTCTCTCTCTCCTTCCTTCAGCCCTATCTAAACCTTCTCTCTCCTTCTCTCTCTCCTTCCTTCAGCCCTGACTAACACTACTCTCTCTCCCCCTCAGCCCTGTCTAACACATCTCTCTCTCCCTCCGCCCTGTCTAACACTGTCTGTCTGTCTGTCTGCTCTCAATTTAATATTCCTTAATTTGACTGCTCTTTACTCTTTTCATAGATCTTTCATTCTCTCTCCTTCCTTCAGCCCTGTCTAACACTTCTCTCTACTTCCTTCAGCCCTGTCTAACACATCTCTCTCCTTCCTTCAGCCCTGTCTAACACTTCTCTCTCCTTCCTTCAGCCCTATCTAACACTTCTCTCTCCTTCCTTCAGCCCTATCTAACACTTCTCTCCCCTTCCTTCAGCCGTCTAACACGTCTCCCTCCTTCCCTCTCCTTCCTTCAGCCCTGTCAAACACTTCTCTCTCCTTCTCTCTCTCCTTCCTTCAGCCCTGTCAAACACTTCTCTCTCCTTCCCTCTTCTCTTTCCCCTTCCTTCAGCCGTCTAACACGTCTCCCTCCTTTACTCTCCTTCCTTCAGCCCTGTCAAACACTTCTCTCTCCTTCTCTCTCTCCTTCCTTCAGCCCTGTCTAACACTTCTCTCCCCTTCCTTCAGCCCTGTCTAACACTTCTCTCCCCTTCCTTCATCCCTGTCTAACACTTCTCTCTCCTTCCTTCAGCCCTGTCTAACACTTCTCTCTAATTCCTTCAGCCCTGTCTAACACTTCTTTCTCCTTCCTTCAGCCCTGTCTAACACTTCACTCTCCTTCCTTCAGCCCCATCTAACACTTCTCCCCCCTTCATTCAGCCCTGTCTAACACTTCTCTATCCTTCCTTCAGCCCTATCTAACACTTATCTCTCCTTCCTTCAGCCCTGTCTAACACTTCTCTCCCCTTCCTTCAGCCCTATCTAACACTTCTCTCTCCTTCCTTCAGCCCTATCTAACACTTCTCTCCCCTTCCTTCAGCCGTCTAACACGTCTCCCTCCTTCCCTCTCCTTCCTTCAGCCCTGTCAAACACTTCTCTCTCCTTCTCGCTCTCCTTCCTTCAGCCCTGTCTAACACTTCTCTCTCCTTCTCTCTTCTCTTTCCCTTTCCTTCAGCCGTCTAACACTTCTCTCTCCTTCTCTCTCCCTCCTTCAGCCCTGTCAAACACTTCTCTCTCCTTCTCTCTCTCCTTCCTTCAGCCATGTCTAACACTTCTCTCTCTCTCCCTCAGCCCTGTTTAACACCTCTCTCTCTCCCTCAGCCCTGTCTAACACTTCTCTCCTTCTCTCTCTCCTTCCTTCAGCCATGTCTAACACTTCTCTCTCTCTCCCTCAGCCCTGTTTAACACCTCTCTCTCTCCCTCAGACCTGTCTAACACTTCTCTCTCCTTCTCTCTCTCCTTCCTTCAGCCATGTCTAACACTTCTCTCTCTCCCCCTCAGCCCTGTCTAACACATCTCTCTCTCCCTCAGCCCTGTCTAACACTTCTCTCTCCTTCTCTCTCCCTCCTTCAGCCCTGTCTAACACTTCTCTCTCTCTCCCTCAGCCCTGTCTAACTCATCTCTCTCTCTCCCTCCACCCTGTTTAACCTGTTAGAGCTCTAGGGGCGCTATTTCATTTTGGATAAAAAACGTTCCCGTTTTAAGCGCGATATTTTGTCACGAAAAGATGCTCGACTATGCATATTCTTGACAGTTTTGGAAAGAAAACACTCTGAAGTTTCAGAATCTGCAAAGATTTTGTCTGTAAGTGCCCCAGAACTCATTCTACAGGCGAAACCAAGATGATGCATCACCCAGGAATTAGCAGAATTTCTGAAGCTCTGTTTTCCATTCTCTCCTTATATGGCTGTGATTGCGCAACGAATGAGCCTACACTTTCTGTCGTTCGCCCAAGGTCTTAGCAGCATTGTGACGTATTTGTAGGCATATCATTGGAAGATTGACCATAAGAGACTACATTTCCCAAGTGTCCGCCTGGTGTCCTGCGTCGAATTCGGTGCGCAATTGCCAGCTGCTTCCACTTTACCATTTGATTCAGGGGAGAAAGCATGTGTCCAAGAACGATGTATCAATGAAGAGATATGTGAAAAACACCTTGATGATTGATTCTAAACAACGTTTGCCATGTTTTCAGTCGATATTATGGAGTTAATTTGGAAAAAAGTTTGCGTTTTGAGGACTGAATTTATGGATTTTTTTTGGTGGCCAAATGTGATGTATAAAACGGAGCTATTTCTAATACACAAGGAATCTTTTTGGAAAAACTGAGCATCTGCTATCTAACTGAGAGTATCCTCATTGAAAACATCAGAAGTTCTTCAAAGGTAAATGATTTTATTTGAAGGCTTTTATGTTTTTGTTAATGTTGCGTGCTGGATGCTAACGCTAATGCTAACGCTAAATGCTAACGCGAAATGCTAACTCTAGCTAGCTACTTTTACACAAATTATTGTTTTCCTATGGTTGAGAAGCATATTTTGAAAATCTGAGATGACAGTGTTGTTTACAAAAGGCTAAGCTTGAGAGATGGCATATTTATTTCATTTCATTTGCGATTTTCATAAATAGTTAACGTTGTGTTATGCTAATGAGCTTGCTGATAGATTTACACAATCCTGGATACAGGGTTTTTTTCATAGCTAAACGTGACGCAGAAAACGGAGCGATTTGTCCTAAACAAATAATCTTTCAGGAAAAACTGAACATTTGCTATCTGAGAGTCTCCTCATTGAAAACATCTGAAGTTCTTCAAAGGTAAATGATTTTTTTGAATGCTTTTCTGTTTTTTTGTGTAAATGTTGCCAGCTGAATGTTAATGCTAAATGCTACGTTAGCCATCAATACTGTTACACAAATGCTTGTTTTGCAATGGTTGAGAAGCATATTTTGAAAATCTGAGATGACAGTGTTGTTAACAAAAGGCTAAGCTTGAGAGCTAGCATATTTATTTCATTTCATTTGCGATTTTCATGAATAGTTAACGTTGCGTTATGGTAATGAGCTTGAGTCTGTATTCACGAACCCGGATCCGGGATGGGGAGATCAGAAAGGTTAACACTTCTCTCTCCTTCTCTCTCTCCTTCCTTCAGCCCTATCTAACACTTCTCTCTCCTTCTCTCTCTCCTTCCTTCAGCCCTGACTAACACTACTCTCTCTCCCCCTCAGCCCTGTCTAACACATCTCTCTCTCTCCCTCCGCCCTGTCTAACACATCTCTCTCCTTATCTCTCTCCTTCCTTCAGCCCTGTTTAACACTTATCTCTCTTTCCTCCAGCCCTGTCTAACACTTCTCTCTTTGTCTCCCTGTCTCTCCCTTCCCGCAGCCCTGTCTAACACTTGCTCTAACCCTGAAAATTCTCATGTTTTGAATCCGAGGGGGATCAATTGCTCATTGGACAACAAGCTTCTCATCTCAATCTTTGGCAGGTGACTGCCTGACTGTGTGTGAGAGAGCTCATTTTCCTTTTGGACTGGGTCTGCTCACATTACCAGAGGGAGTATTGGCATTTGTCATGGTGATGGCCATCCGAGCCTGTCGCCAGCTGTTGATTGGGATGATCACCAGTGTCAGGTGAAGCACAACTGCTTAATCCTGCTGCAATTTCCTGCAGCATCAAGCCTGACTCGTAATACAATACACTCAAAAAGACAAACACACGTGCATGCACATGCACACGTACACACACACAAACACCAACTCCAACAACATGATGACATTGAGACGGCTGGGGTTAGTGGAGAGAGAGGGACATACAATCTCTCTGATTTGACAAGGTTTTTATATGTATTCCTACATTACAAGTTCCTTTGGATTCAATCTTCAATCTAAATATTAAGGGATTTATATCGACGTACAATGTGAAATATATTGTCATCCATTACACATTGTCATCCTGACTACTGGACCTGTCCTTCAACAAAAGCATGTCAATACAAACTCACCAGCAGAGTTCATCACCAGCAACAATACTGTAGATAGGCAGGACAGTGACCCTGCATCATCAACAATACTGTAGATAGGCAGGACAGTGACCCTGCATCATCAACAATAATGTAGATAGGCAGGACAGTGACACTGTATCATAATGACCTCAAAATAAACACTTGGAAGCAAGAAGACTTTGAGAAACTGTAAGAATCCTAAATAAATCCAGTTAGACTTAGATTTGTGCTGCCATTCTTTAGGGATCACTGAACTGTACTGTAATTTCTTGAATTTGAGAGATGGATGGAATGACAGCAGGGCTCAGGGTTGAAGAAGCACATGAAGGGAAGTTATCCCTGTCCCAAATGCTGACAATGCCTATGTCTCAAATGGCACCCTATTCCCTATATAGTGCACTACTTTTGACCAGAGCCCTATGTGCCCTAGTCAAAATAAGTGCAATATAAAGGGAATAGGGTGCCCTTTGGAATGCAACCTATAACCATGCCCTGCATGGACATAATGTGGAGCTATGTGGCTCGTTTAACATCAATCTGTCCTGCTCAGGCTGACAAAGGGAGCCATCACTTCCCATCTGCGGCCTCTAGCTCCCTTCCTGCTGCCCTGCCGCCCTGGCCTATACGTTGCCAGTTGTCCTCTATGGAGAGGGGAGCACTACTCACTCCCTTTCACCCCCGATGTCAAACTAATGTCCCCATAACCATAAAACAAACAAATGCTGGGCTGGCGTCACCCACCTACAGCACTGAGGGCTCCAGAGGGACAGTGAGGGATACAGACATCCTATCCTGATCAGGCTCCACTCATCCCTAGTCAATGTCCCCATAAACCACAGACCACCCACCCGCAATCTCTAGTTTGTACAGTGAAATATCTATATCCCTAGGGCTGTGACGGTACACGTCGTCATACCAAACAGTTCAGTATGGTGACCTCGGTTCAATCCGCACTGTGAACCCAAATTAATACATATATATAATCCTAATACTAGGCCTGTAGGCTATGCCTACGCTGCGTTGTAATCTCAACTGGCGGATTTCAAACTATCATTTTGTGAGGCGCAGCTGGGAACTTTGTAGATGGTGAGTGGTGAGATCGATAAACCATAATTGGAGGATACTCCATCATCGTTTACGTCTCCAGTTTGGGAACATTTTGGCATCACATCACAGTTGATTACAATGGCGACGGACAGAGAACTGTGGATAAAAAGTTAACAGTATGTTCGCCACTGCTCAACGAGAATAGCCTATGCAGAGTGGCGCGTGTAGCATGTTTATTGTTGTCGGGCAAATAAAAAGTAAAACATTATGGAATTAAAAGTTAAATGAAAAGTATATGCTACAACGAACAAGAGCCAACAGGAAGGCTGCTATTTAATAACCTGAATGAGGGGGAGTTATTTCTAATTGTAGGACAGGAAGAAAACACATGCCGACTCAATTAGCCTAGCTAGCTGACTAGCTAACTTAGCTAACTATCTAAGCCAACTAGTTTTCTCGGTTTGATGCAGTCAAGACAGGTACAACAGTTGAAGTGGGAAGTTTACATACACTTAGGTTGGAGTCATTAAAATTCGTTTTTCAGCCACTCCACAAATGTCTTGGTAACAAAATATAGTTTTGGCAAGTCGGTAAGGACATCTACTTTGTGCATGACACAAATAATTTGTCCAACAATTGTTTACAGACAGATTATTTCACTTATAATTCCCTGTATCACAATTCCAGTGAGTCAGAAGTTTACATACACTAAGTTGACTGTGCCTTTAAACAGCTTGGAAAATTCCAGAAAATTATGTCATGGTTTTAAAAGCTTCTGATTGACATCATTTGAGTCAATTGGGGGTGTACCTGTGGATGTATTCCAAGGTCTACCTTCAAACTCAGTGCCTCTTTGCTTGACATCATGGGAAAATCAACAGAACTTAGCCAAGCCATCAGAAAAAAAATTGCAGACCTCCACAAGTCTGGTTCATCCTTGGGACTAATTGCCAAATGCCTGAAGGTACCACATTCATCTGCACAAACAATAGTACGCAAGTATAAACACCATGGGACCATGCAGCCGTCATACGGCTCAGGAAGGAGACGTGTTCTGTCTCCTAGAGATGAACGTACTTTGGTGCAAAAAGTGCAAATCAATCCCAGAGCAACAGCAAAGGACCTTGTGAAAGTGCTGGAAGAAACAGGTACAAAAGTATCTATATCCACAGTAAAACGAGTCCTATATCGACATAACCTGAAAGGCCACTCAGCAAGGAAGAAGCCACTGCTCCAAAACCACCATAAAAAAGCCAGACTACAGTTTGCAACTGCACATGGGGACAAAGATCGTACTTTTTGGAGAAATGTCCTCTGGTCTGATGAAACAAAATTAGAACTGTTTGGCCATAATGGCCATCATTATGTTTGGAGGAAAAAGGGGGAGTCTTACAAGCCGAAGAGCACCATCCCAACCGTGAAGCACGGGGTGGCAGCATCATGTTGTGGGGGTGCTTTCTGCAGGAGGGACAGGAGCACTTTACAAAACAGACGGCATCATGAGGAAGGAAAATTATGTGGATATATTGAAACAACATCTCAAGACATCAGTTAAAGCTTGGTCACAAATGGGTCTTCTAAATGGACAATGACCCCAAGCATACTTCAAAAGTTGTGGTAAAATGGTTTAAGGACAACAAAGTCAAGGTATTAGAGTGGCCATCACAAAGCCCTGACCTCAATCCCATAGAAAATGTGTGGGCAGAACTGAAAAAGCGTGTGCGAGCAAGGAGGCCTAGAAACCTGACTCAGTTACACCAGCTCTGTCAAGAGGAATGGGACAAAATTCACCAAAATTCACCAACTTATTGTGGGAAGTTTGTGGAAGAATACCCGAAACGTTTGACCAAAGTTAAACAATTTAAAGACAATGCTACCAAATACTAATTGAGTGTATGTAAACTTCTGACCCACTGGGAATGTGATGAAAGAAATAAAAGCAGAAATAAATAATTCTCTCTACTATTATTCCGACATTTCACATTCTTAAAATAAAGTGGTGAACCTAACTGACCTACGACAGAAATTGTAAAAAACTGAGTTTAAATGTTTTTGGCTAAGGTGTATGTAAACTTCCGACTTCAACTGTATGTAATCGTATTGGATGATTAATATCTTAGCTATGACAAGCTAGAAGTTAGTCTACTAGTGCAAGTTGATGCCTCTCCCTCCCTCCTTGCTCCCGTTTCACTAGTTCACAGTACACACACCGCATGGCCCCTGCTCCTCCGGCTTTCCTTCGCGCTGTATCAGCTTTGGTTAATAAAATAGCTTACAAATGGATTTTTCTGGTGCTTCCCTCACTCGGACCCGACCAAGTCTATGCGGAACGGTCTCTATATTGAAAAATTAATTTATGCATATTTGTCCGGGTGGGAAAGCCGCAGGTCCATTTCGGTACGGGTCCAACTTTTAGACCTCTACTTGAGGCCCAACATAACAATCCCTGTCACAACAGACAATGCCAGGAACATTGTGAATGATGTCACAGAAACTGGACCTGGGCCACAAATAGGGTGCTTTAAATGTCTTCGTATTTTGAACAATAAACAAAAATGAACTACAGTAACTGTTGGAATTAAAATTTTCCGCAATACCGTAACATTAACCGAACCGTGACCCACTTTAATAGATTGCTTCTACTTACCACAACAATCTCTGCAGGACATCTCTCAGTGTGCTCTATGCAACAACAACCAAAACCAACACAGTCTCACAAATGAAAAAGAAATGTCACAGACATGAAATGACTCACATACACAAATGACAAGCCTTAAATTCGGAGGAAATACAAAAAAATAAAGCAATTCAGGCGCAATTTTGTGTCAGAAAGAAAACAAAAAGAAATGCCAATAAAGAATGGAAGGACCAATACACACAATATTATGTCCATGGACTCCCTGTGCTGAAAGCCACGTGTCCCTCAGAGAACACTTTTGTACCATGCGACATATTGGTAATGTTCAGAGCTGTCTGAGTGACAGTCATGACAGCCTGCGGTCTCAGGCATAGTTAAAGAGCAGAACAAAGTATGTCACAGGTGCTATGACATACATATATGCAGGGTTACAGACACAGGTCCCGCTATATTATACTATGCCATTCATAGTGATATAAGATACTTAATTAATGTACAGAGTTTGTAAATGGAGATGCTAGACTAAAGGTGTTCCAATCCACGTAACAAAATCATTAGCATGGAAACATTTCAGATAGTATTGCAACTAGCTCTCACAGTCTCACGTCAGAATTAGACGTTTCATCCATGTTTCTCAAACATCAAATTTCAAAGTGTTTAAGGTTAAGGTTAGGCATTAACTCCAAATTTGTAAGGTTAGGGTTAAGTTTAGACATTAAGTCCGAAATCTTAAGATTAGGCATTAATAAATGGAACACTAGTCACTTTAATAATGTTTACATATTTTGCATAACTCACCTCATATGTATATACTGTATTCTATTCTATCTATGGACGCTCTGACATTGCTTGTCCAAATATGTATATATTCTTAATTGCATTCCTTTACTTAGATTTGTGTGTATTGGGTATTTGTTGAGAAATTGTTAGATATTACTTGTTCGATATTACTGCACTGTCGGAGCTAGAAACACAAGCATTTCGCTACACCTGCAATAACATCTGCTAAACACGTGAATGTGACCAATAAATTTTATTTGGAAATGGCACCCTATTCCCTATGTAGTGCACTACTTTTGACCAGTGCCCTAAGGGAATAGGATGTCAGTTGGGACGCATCCAGAGTCACATATATCAGAGATATAATAACAGATATTATATGATTTATTAAACTAACAGTCACCACAATAAATTAGCTTATAGCTGACGTCAACACATGTCAACACAGGTCAAAACAGGCACCGCCTCAGTGTTGTGAAATTGTGCAGAGGGTTCTGAGTTCGCATTCTGATTTTGGAATAAACTCACGTTGGGAAGAAATGCCTTTTCTGGGTCAGATGTATTGATGGTGCCTCTGGAGTTCAGTGTGTTATTGTTCAGAGCAACGTGAGTTTGTGTCCTGTTTTGGGAACATGAGGCCGGAGCTCACACTGTTATACAAACAGTGAATATGGTGTAGTAACGTGTTGAGACAACAAGATATTAGTTACACATATGGGACCTTATTTGTCAACATGAATGTCCTGTGGATGTCTGTTACTATGCCTCCAAGAGACACCACTGTAACATACAAACCATCTCAGATGTGCACATTAAAAGAAGAACTGAAAAAGCCCCATTTGACTGCAGAACTATGCATTGGGTCTCAGTGGAGGATATCTTAGTAGTTTGCTGTCAGAAAATCCCAGGAAGGCTATGATGAACCAAATCAAATTGTATTTGTCATGTGCCGAATACAACACCTTACCGTGAAATGCTTACTTACAAGCCCTTAACCAACAGTTTTAAGAAAATAGAGTTAGGAAAATATTTACTAAATAAACTAAAGTATTTAAAAATAATAATAACACAATATAATAACAATAAGGAGGCTAAATATAGGACATACCGGTACAAGTAGCAGCAGTGTAAAAACAAGGGGGAGGGTGTCAATGCAAATCGTCCAGGTGGCCATTTTATTCATTGTTCAGCAGTATTATGGCTTGGGGATCGGAGATGTTAAGGAGCCTTTTGGACCTAGAATTGGCTCTCCTGTACTGCTTGCCGTGCTGTAGCAGAGATAACAGTCTATGACTTCGGTGACTGGAGTCTTTGACAATTTTTGGGGCCTAGTATATAGGGCCTGGATGGCAGGAAGCTTGGCCCCAGTGATATACTGTACTGGGCCGTACGCACTACCCTCCTTTTCCTGTAGTCCACAATCAACTCCTTCGTCTTGCTCACATTGAGGAAGAGGTTGTTGTCCTGGCACCACACTGCCAGGTCTCTGAACTCTTCCCTATAGGCTGTCCGGGAGAAACAGTATATCCTTTGAGTCAGACTCCTTATATATAAAAAAATAATAATCTTTGTCCAGCTCGAGGTGAGTAATCGCTGTTCTGATATCCAGAAGCTGTTTTCGGTCATAAGAGACGGTTGCAGCAACTTTGTGTACAAAATAAGTTACAAACAATAAGAAAAAACACACAAAATAGCACAATTGGTTAGGGGACCGTAAAACGGCAGCCATCGCCTCCGGCGCCATTATCACCAGATCATAACCACCATAAGCTATAGCAGAAATTACACCTCATACATGTTTTATCCAGAGTAGACTCATTGCTTATGGGACGTCCTATGCTTTGTTTCTGTTAACTGGCGTGTGTGTAGGATTACATAGAAAAACCTTGTCAGATCAGAGAGATTGTATGTCCCTCTCCCTTCCTTACCTTTCAGTCCACCTACAGTCTCAATGGCATAACGCTGTTGAATGTGCATGCACAGTACCACTCATAAGGTTGGACACACCTAATCATTCAAGGGTTTTTCTTTAATTGTACTATTTTATCCACTGTAGAATAATAATGAGGACATCAAAACTATGAAATAACACACAAGAAATCATGTAGTAAACAAACCAAACTGTATTTTATATTTGAGATTCTTCAAAGTAGCCACCCTTTGCCTTGATGACAGCTTTGCACACTCTTGGCATTCTCTCAACCAGCTTCATGAGGTAGTCACCTGGAATGCATTTCAAATTAACAGGTGTGCCATGTTAAAAGTTAATTTGTGGAATCTTTTTCCTTTTTAATGCATTTGAGCCAATCAGTTGTGTTGTGACAAGGTAGGGGTGGTATACAGGAGATTTGTTAAAAAACCAAGTCCATATTATGGCAAGAAAGCTCAAAAAAGCAATGAAAAATGACATTCCATCTTTACTTTAAGACATAAAGTCAATACGGACATTTCAAGAACTTTAAAGTTTCTCTAAGTGCAGTCGCAAAAGCCATCAAGCACTATGATGAACCTGGCTCTCATGAAGACCGCCACAGGAAAGGAAGACCCAGAGTTGCCTCCGCGAGTTATTGCAGCCCAAATTAGTGTTCAAGTAACAGACACATCTCAAATCTACTGTTCAGAGGAGACTGTGTGAATCAGGCCTGCATGGCCGAATTGCTGCAAAGACACCACTACTAAAGGACACCAATAAGAAGAAGAGAATTGCTTGGGTCAAGAAACACGAGTGGAAATCTGTCCTTTGGTCTGATGAGTCCAATCTTAGATTTTTGATTCCAACCGCCATGTAAGACACAGAGTAGGAAGGCCTCCGCATGTGTGGTTACCACTGTGAAGCATGGAGGAGGAGGTGTGATGATGTGGGGGTGCTTTGCTGGTGACACTGTCAGTGAATAATTTAGAATTCAAGGCACACTTAACCAGCATGGCAGCCACAGCATTCTGCAGTGATACGCCATCCCATCTGGTTTGCGCTTAGTGGGACTATAATTTATTTTTCAACAGAACAATGACCCAAAACACACCTCCAGGCTGTGTAAGGGCTATTTGACCAAGAAGGAGAGTGATGGAGTGCTGCATCAGATGATCTGGCCTCCACAATCACCTGACCTCAACACAATTGAGATACTTTGAATAATCTAAAATGTAAAATATATTTTGATTTGTTTAACACTTTTTGCTTACTGCATGATTCCATGTGTTATTTCATAGTTTTCATGTCTTCACTATTATTCTATGATGTAGAAAATAGTAAAAATTCATACTTTCGACTGGTACTGTACTGTATTTGTGAACTGAGGTGGGAATCATCCAAAACATATTGACAGAAGTGTGGGCAGATAAAACTGTTCCATGTCATACCTCGTCAAAGGAAACATCGCTTCAGTGGGTCTCTATGAAACCACTAAGCAGCCGCCGTGTTTCACTGAACCAAGGAAGCCCCACAGTCGGTTCTCAAAGACAATATTGATGTCCATTCATCAGAGGCATAAATTTGATATGTATCGCTAGAGAATAAAACAAGATTGTGTGATGACTTGATTTTCTACACAGCTGCCTGCTTTGGCTCACATATAGTTTACTGCTTTGGAATAGTTTTCACCCTCGGATGGATCGGATGGCATGTCAACTTCACTGAGGCAAAGCATGTTTAATATATCCACTGCACAATCACACCACACACTCCCAAATCCGAGTCTGATCTCTCTTTATCCTGCAGGCAAATACTTTTAATTTTAAGAGTTAGAGAGTTAGAGAATTTGAGTAGTTCTGGGAGTATAAGAATCCCTTTATAGGTCATTATCAATAAAAAGTCACAATACGTTGCAGGGCGTTCAATGTGGCTGCTGGTGGACTAGGAGACCCCCAGCCCTGCTAAAACCATTGACAACTACACTTAGTGTACAAAACATTAGGAACACCTTAATAATATTGAGTTGTACCCCTTTTTGCCCTCAGAACAGCCTCAATTTGTCAGGGCATGGACTCTATAAGGTGTCGAAAGCGTTCCACAGGGATGCTGGCCCATGATGAGTCCAATACAGTTGTGTCAAGTTGGCTGGATGTCCTTTGGGTGGTGGACCATTCTTGATACACACGGGAAACTGTTGAGCATGAAAAACCAGAGAGCGTTGCCATTGCAGTTCTTGACACAAACTGGTGTGCCTGGCACCTACTACCATACCCCGTTCAAAAGCACTTACATATTTTGTCTTGCCCATTCACCCTCTGAATGGCACACATGCACAATCCATGTCTCAATTGTCTCAAGGTTTAAAAATCCTTCTTTAACCTGTCTTCTCCCCTTCATCTACACTGATTGAAGTGGATTTAACAAGTGACATCAATAAGGGATCATAGCTTTCACCTGGATTCACCTGGTCAGTCTATGTCATGGTAATTATTTGGTTTTATTATCATCACCTCTTGAAGAGCATAGTCAGAACCACACATTTTTGATTATTCTACATTTAGCTCTATTATAAGAGTTATACAGCAAGTAACTGCATTATTTTCACGATCAGTAAACATCAAATGATGATGTATTTTCAGATACTTGAGGGCCTATTCATATGGCATGTAGCTAGCTAAGCAAACAACGTGTAATTTAGCTTGCTTCATCCGAGATTGGGCTTTTGGAAAGAGCTTCACATCAACCTTGTCTTGGCAAAGTTGTCAGTTGGACTACTGTCATCACCACTATAAATTGCAAGCATACATAGCCATCTAGTCTATCAACTGAAACATAGCTTGACTCTATGTGGTCACTAAAGACCCCATGGCACTTATCGTAAGGGGTGTTAACCCAGTGTCTTGGCTAAATTCCCAATCTGGCCCTCATACCATCATGTTCACCTAATCATCCCCAGCTTCCAGTTGGCTTATTTATCCCCCCTCCTCTCCCCTGTAACTATTCCCCAGGTCATTGCTGTAAATGAGTATGTGTTCTCAATCAACTTAACTGGTAAAATACAGGTAAAAAGAAAGTAACAAAATACAACATTTGTCATATGAACGTGATCTGTTATTAGCCAGCTAGCTAGCTAGCCAATTTGACATGGTCCATCAATCAATGTAGCCTATCATGTATGTCAGCAGAAATCGTGATTAAACACTCACAATGTTGAAAAGGGGATAATGTAATCTAACTTCGCTGGGTACTGTTGGTGTTACATCCACCGTTAAGGGTAGACCAAGGCTCAGCGTGATTTGGGTTCATCATATTTTATTAAAATGTGAACCAGCAAAAAAACAATAAACAATACAACGAATGAAAAGCTTTGTCGAAAAATACAGACAACCAAACTAAGACAAGATCCCACAACAGAAGGTGGGAAAAAGGGCTGCCTAAGTATGATCCCCAATCAGAGACAATGATAGACAGCTTCCTCTGATTGGGAACCATACTCGACCAACAAAGAAATATAAACATAGATTTCCCACCCTAGTCACACCCTGACCTACCAAATAGAGAATTTAAAGGATCTCTGAGGTCAGGGCGTGACAGTACCCCCCCCCCCCCCCAAAAAAAAAGGTGCGGCCGCAAACCTGAACCTATAGGGGAGGGTGTGGGTGGCCATCATCTGCCCTCGGTGTCGGCTCTGGTTCGGGACGTAGCCCCCACTCCCTGCGCTGAGCCCTCCGTTTCTGTGGAACCGGACCGTGGATCATCGCCGGAGGCTCTGAACTGGGATCCACCACTGGAGGCTCCGGACTGCAGATCGTAGCCGGAGGCTCCGGACTGGGAACCCCCGCTGGAGGCTCTGGATTGCAGCTCGTCGCTGAAGATTCTGGACTGCAGCTCATCGCTGGAGGCTCCGGACTACGGATCGTCACTGGAGGCACAGGAGGGGACTGAGCATGCACCCCTGGGGAGCTCCAGTGTTGAGGATCAGCGTGGCATATGTGTTGCTACCTACCCTCACCACCTGGGGGGCGGCTTGTCAGGAAGTCCAGGATCCAGTTGCAGAGGGAGGTTTTTGTGGTCTGTAATAGTTTGCAAGCCCTGCCAAATCCAACGAGCGTCGGAGCCGATGTAGTATGATTCAATCTTAGCCCTGTATTGACGCTTTGCCTGTTTGATGGTTCATCGCAGGGCATAGCGGGATTTCTTGTAAGCTTAGCTCAGTGCGAATGTTGCCTGTAATCCATGGCTTCTGGTTGGGGTATGTATGTACAGTCACTATGGGGACGACGTCCTCAATGCACTTATTGATAAAGCCAGTGACTGATGTGGTGTATTCCTCAATGTCATCGGAAGAATCCCGGAACATGTTCCAGTCTGTGATAGCAAAGCAGTCCTGTAGTTTAGCATCTGCTTCATCTCACCATTTTTTTATAGACCGAGTCACTGGTGCTTCCTGCTTTCATTTTTGCTTGTAAGCAGGAATCAGGATGATAGAGTTGTGGTCGGATTTACCAAATGGAGGGCGAGGGAGAGCTTTGTACACGTCTCTGTGTGTGGAGTACAGGTGATCTAGATTTTTTTCTCTCTGGTTGCACATTTAATATGTTGATAGAGATTTGGTAGAACTGATTTAAGTTTCCCTGCATTAAAGTCTCCGGCCACTAGGAGCGCCGCCTCTGGGTGAGTGGTTTCCTGTTTGCTTATTTCCTTATACAGCTGACTGAGTGTGGTCTTAGTGCCAGCATCTGTCTGTGGTGGTAAATAAACAGCCACGAAAAGTATAGCTGAGAACTCTCTAGGCAAGTAGTGTGGCCTGCAGTTTATCACAATATACTCAACTTCAGGCGAGCAAAATCTAGAGACTTCCTTAGATTTCGTGCACCAGCTGTTGTTTACAAATATGCACAGACCGCCCCCCCCCCCCCCCCCCTCGTCTTACCAGAGTGTGCTGTTCTATCCTGCCGGTGCAGCGTGTATCCCGCTAGCTGAATATCCATGTCGTCATTCAGCCACGATTCCGTGAAGCATAGGATATTACAGTTTTTGATGTCCCGTTGGTAGGATATTCGTGATCTTACCTCGTCTAGTTTATTGTCCAATGATTGTACGTTGGCGAGTAATATTGACGGTAACGGCAGCTTTCCTAGTTGTCTTCTGCGGGTCCGGACGAGGCATCCGGCGCTTCGTCCTCTGCGTCGCTTCCTTTTGCGAATAATTGGGAAGTCTGACCTGTGGGTTGTTTGGAGAATATCGTGTGAGTCCTGCTTGTTGTTATTGTTGATGTTGTTGAAGAAATCTTTGTCTAATCCGAGGTGAGTGATCTCTGTCCTGATATCCAGAAGCTCTTTTCTTCCGTAAGATACGGTTGCAGAAACATTATGTACAAAATAATTTACAAATATCGTGAAAAACTACCACATAATAGCACAATTGGTTAGGAGACAGTAAAACGGCGGCCATCTCCTCTGGCGCCATTTTCCAAGAGATTCTGGAAGCAGAACCAATAAAAACACCTGTTTCCCATCTAACAGAACTTTGTCAGGATGGTAGGAACTCCTATTGCTGCAGCCCAGTTCTCACTCAGTGTGTAATGATGACATGATTGTTATTATGACAGGGATTGGAACCTCGCAACAAATACCATCATATTAGTTTTTTCCTGAATTACCTTTGCAATGTGCTGTCTTTTCACATACTGTATCACACTTGTTTTTTCTACATCGTATATTTCTACATTCTATATCTGACGAAGACCAAGAGACCGACACGTAAGATTTAATAAAAATTAGTGATACTACCAAGAGTGGTGTGCGGGTTTCTCTTTTTTTTATCTAATTGTTCCCATGCACCTGCAACAAGATAGCTCAGATGCGTGAGTGCCTTTTAGAATTTTTAATACTATAAGCAAGTGAAATGATACGACAACAAACTGCAATGAAAGCAGTGTGACCTCCATTGCTGCCGAGTCCCATTTCAATCTACTCGCTGTCATTCCGTCCAGTGTAAATTCAATTTGTATCAACACTTGTCTTTATAAACGACTACTGTCATCTCCGTTTGAATCAATACCATTTCCCTATTTCCTTTGCTGTGATAGTGCTGTCTGCCAGCGGTGACAACATCAATGCAGCTGCCCTGAACCTGTGAACGAATCAGAGTAAATCCACAGGGGGTATGTTGGTGTATGTATGTGTTTGTGTGCGAGCGTGTGTGTGTGTGTGTGTGTGTGTGTGTGTGTGTGTGTGTGTGTGTATATATCCATAGGGAGTGTAACTGGAAATCCTGGACAATGGCGGTCATGGCTAAAGGGCCCATTTCATATCACTCTCCCAAAGCCATCTGAGGACAGGAATTCAAAGTTACAGGGTCAGCATCTGTTCCACAAGCAAAATACAGTAACTTTTTATTTATTAAATGCTTATGACCTGCTTAGGAATGCAGATGCAGTGTGTATGGATTATGACTGTGTTACAAAGTCTTTATACGCTTCAAATAGAGTTAAGAATCTGATTATTTTGGGGGTTCTAAACAACTAATTGACCTACACTACCGGTCAAAAGTTTTAGAACACCTACTCATTCAATGGTTTTTCTTTATTTTTACTATTTTCTACATTGTAGAATAATAGTAAAGACATGAAAACTATGAAATAACACATATGGAATCGAAAGTGCTAAACAAATCACAATATATTTTATATTTGAGATTCTTCAAAAAGCCACCCTTTGCATTGATGACAGCATTACACACTCCTGGCATTCTCTCAACAAGCTTCACCTGGAATACTTTTTCAACAGTCTTGAAGGAGTTCCCACATATGCTGAGCACTTTGGCTGCTTTTCCTTCACTCTGCGGTCCGACTCATCCCAAAACATCTCCATTTGGTTGAGGTCAGGGGATTGTGGAGGCCAGGTCATCTGATGCACCACTCCATCACTCTTCATCTTGCTAAAATAGCCCTTACACAGCCTAGCTTCTAACTTCAATATGCTCTTTAAATAAATAAGACCTAAATAATTTTTAACAGCACACTACTCAACACTTGTGAGACTCATTTCGCCTATGGTAGGCCTACAGTATATCAAAAAAAGTTTTTTTCAATGACGTGACTCTCCGCCAATAATTACATTTAGAGGATGGGAGGACTGTATATTAATATCTAAGGGGCATTTATATAATTCTAATGAATTAGTAATAATAATCATTTTGTTTAAAGAGTAACAAGATTTTGGAGATTTCGTTTTCATTTAACCTAGAGTGAGCGAGAAAAAGGCAATTCTTGAACATGGGGTGAGACATTGTCCCTCCCTCACCACACACACTGTCCCTCCCCCCACCACACACACTGTCTGTCCCTCCACCACACACACTGTCCCTCGCCCCACTACACACACTGTCCCTCGCCCCACTACACACACTGTCCCTCCCCCACCACACACACTGTCTGTCCCTCCACCACACACACTGTCCCTCCCCCCACCACACACACTGTCCCTCGCCTCACTACACACACTGTCCCTCCCCCACCACACACACTGTCCCTCCCCCACCACACACACTGTCTGTCCCTCCACCACACACACTGTCCCTCTCCCACTACACACACTGTCCCTCCCCCACTACACACACTGTCCCTCGCCCCACTACACACACTGTCCCTCCCCCACCACACACCCTGTCCCTCCCCCACCACACACACTGTCTGTCCCTCCACCACACACACTGTCTGTCCCTCCACCACACACTGTCCCTCCCCCCACCACACACACTGTCTGTCCCTCCACCACACACACTGTCCCTCCCCCACCACACACACTGTCCCTCCCCCACCACACACACTGTCCCTCCCCCACCACACACACTGTCCCTCCCCCACCACACACACTGTCTGTCCGTCCACCACACACACTGTCCCTTCCCCACCACACACATTGTCTGTCCCTCCACCACACACACTGTCCCTTCACCACACACACTGTCTCTCCCCCACCACACACACTGTCCCTCCCCCCACCACACACACTGTCCCTCCCCCACCACACACACTGTACCTCCCCCACCACACACACTGTCCCTCCCCCACCACACACACGGTCACTCCCCCCACTACACACACTGTCCCTCCCCCACCACACACACTGTCACTCCCCCCACTACACACACTGTCCCTCCCCCACCACACACACTGTCCCTCCCCCACCACACACACTGTCTGTCCCTCCCCCACCACACACACTGTCTGTTCCTCCCCCACCACACACACTTTCCCTTCCCCACTACACACACTGTCCCTCCCCCCACTACACACACTGTCCCTCCCCCACCACACACACTGTCCCTCCCCCACCACACACACTGTCCCTCCCCCACCACACACACTGTCTGTCCCTCCACCACACACTGTCCCTCCCCCACCACACACACTGTCCCTCCCCCACCACACACACTGACCGTCCCCCCAGCACACACACTGTCCCTCCCCCTCAGCACACACTGTCCCTCCCCCTCAGCACACACTGTCCCTCCCCCCAGCACACACACTGCCCCTCCCCACCACACACACTGTCCCCTCCCTCCACCAAACACACTGTCCATCCCCCACCATTCACACTGTCCCCCCCACCAAACACACTGTCCCTCCCCCCAACACACACAATGTCCCTCCCCACCACACACAGTGTCCCTACCCCCACCACACACACAATGTCCCTCCCCACCACACTCAATGTCCCTCCCCACCACACACACTGTCCCTCCCCACCACACACACTGTCCCTCCCCCATCACACACTGCCCCCCCCACACACACACTATTGCGTCCCCCACCACACACACTGTTGATCCCCCCCCCACACATTGTCCCTTCCCCACCACTTCACACTGTCCCCCACCTCAAAACACTGTCCCTCACCCACCACGAACACTGTCCCTCCCCACACACTTTGTCCCTCCCCCACCACACACACTGTCTCCCCCCACACACACTGTCCCTCCCACACTACACACACTGTCCCTCCCCCACCACACACTGTCCCTACCCCCATCACACACACTGTCCCTCCCCCACCACACACACTGTCCCTCCCCCCACTACACACACTGTCCCTCACCCACCACAAACACTGTCCCTCCCCACACACTTTGTCCCTCACCCACCACAAACACTGTCCCTCCCCACACACTTTGCCCCTCCCCCACCACACACACTGTCTCCCCCCACACACACTGTCCCTCCCACACTACACACACTGTCCCTCCCCCACCACACACTGTCCCTACCCCCATCACACACACTGTCCCTCCCCCACCACACACACTGTCCCTCCCCCCACTACACACACTGTCCCTCCTCCACCACACACTGTCCCTCCCCCCACTACACACACTGTCCCTCCCCCCACTACACACACTGTCCCTCCCCCACCACACACTGTCCCTCCCCCACCACACACACTGTCCCTCCCCCCACTACACACACTGTCCCTCCCCCACCACACACACTGTCCCTCCCCCACTACACACACTGCCCCCCCCACACACACACTATTCCGTCCCCCACCACACACACTGTTGATCCCCCCCCCCACACATTGTCCCTTCCCCACCACTTCACACTGTCCCCCACCTCAAAACACTGTCCCTCACCCACCACGAACACTGTCCCTCCCCACACACTTTGTCCCTCCCCCACCACACACACTGTCTCCCCCCACACACACTGTCCCTCCCACACTACACACACTGTCCCTCCCCCACCACACACTGTCCCTACCCCCATCACACACACTGTCCCTCCCCCACCACACACACTGTCCCTCCCCCCACTACACACACTGTCCCTCCTCCACCACACACTCTCCCTCCCCCCACTACACACACTGTCCCTCCCCCCACTACACACACTGTCCCTCCCCCACCACACACTGTCCCTCCCCCACCACACACTGTCCCTCCCCCCACTACACACACTGTCCCTCCCCCACCACACACACTGTCCCTCCCCCACTACACACACTGTCCCTCCCCCAACCACACACACTGTCCCTCCCCCACCACACACACTGTCCCTACCCCCACCACACACACAATGTCCCTCCCCACCACACACAATGTCCCTCCCCACCACACACACTGTCCCTCCCCACCACACACACTGTCCCTCCCCCATCACACACTGCCCCCCCCACACACACACTATTCCGTCCCCCACCACACACACTGTTGATCCCCCCCCCCCACACATTGTCCCTTCCCCACCACTTCACACTGTCCCCCACCTCAAAACACTGTCCCTCACCCACCACGAACACTGTCCCTCCCCACACACTTTGTCCCTCCCCCACCACACACACTGTCTCCCCCCACACACACTGTCCCTCCCACACTACACACACTGTCCCTCCCCCACCACACACTGTCCCTACCCCCATCACACACACTGTCCCTCCCCCACCACACACACTGTCCCTCCCCCCACTACACACACTGTCCCTCACCCACCACAAACACTGTCCCTCCCCACACACTTTGTCCCTCACCCACCACAAACACTGTCCCTCCCCACACACTTTGTCCCTCCCCCACCACACACACTGTCTCCCCCCACACACACTGTCCCTCCCACACTACACACACTGTCCCTCCCCCACCACACACTGTCCCTACCCCATCACACACACTGTCCCTCCCCCACCACACACACTGTCCCTCCCCCCACTACACACACTGTCCCTCCTCCACCACACACTGTCCCTCCCCCCACTACACACACTGTCCCTCCCCCACCACACACTGTCCCTCCCCCACCACACACTGTCCCTCCCCCCACTACACACACTGTCCCTCCCCCCACTACACACACTGTCCCTCCCCCACCACACACACTGTCCCTCCCCCACTACACACACTGTCCCTCCCCCAACCACACACACTGTCCCTCCCCCACCACACACACTGTCCCTCCCCCACTACACACACTGTCCCTCCCCCAACCACACACACTGTCCCTCCCCCAACCACACACACTGTCCCTCCCCCCACTACACACACTATCCCTCCCCCAACTACACACACTGTCCCTCCCCCAACCACACACACTGTCCCCATCCCCATCAATAACTTACACAGTACATAAAAAGAGCCATTGTATGGAATTAGGTGCGAGCAATAAATTGAGAGCTTTTCCCATCATTGACAATGATCCCAGTGCATTAATGCAGGGATGCCCTTGGTGTTCCAGTTCAGTGGCCTGGCCCACTCTCTGGGGTGTCATTACACCGTTTTATCTCAAAGGGACACTTTGACTGGGCCGTTACTGCATCAACCTCCCCATCAGTATTCCAAATGGGACCATATTCCCTATATAGTGCACTACTTTTGAGCATGGCCCATAGGCATCTGGTCAAAAGTAGTGCATTATATAGGCAATAGAGTGCCGTTTGGGGAACAACCCCTGACAGGAGAAATGTCTTATCTTTGCAGTGAACCCTACACTGACCATTACCAGAGAAAGAGAGAGAATGAGAGCGCATGTGCTGGTACAAACCTAATTTCATGCTTTCAAAGCAAATCGTGGAAAGGGGCTACAGGGGACAAGGGCAGCGGTGTGTGTGTGTGTGTGTGCGTGCGTGTGTGTGTGTGATGGGGGCAGTATAAAGCTGGACCTCAAAGGGTAATGACCAAAATACACACACTCACACACACACGCACACACACACACACACACACACACACACTACAGCTACATAACATTTGTGTAGTTTGGTCAACCAAACCCACAATACCTGAATATGAACACAGATCTAAAGGACTTGATTGCATGCAATATGAGAAAATGCAAACAGTTGGCCCACATTTTTATTATTCTACTCATCTATTCAGCGTTCATAATGAGCGTCATACACACCGCTTCCACCATCAATGCTTCCCTGATGATAAGAGAAACCATTGCAGGCTCTGAAGCTGTGAATACACATCCCAATAGTGAATTAACTAAATAATTCCACCCCCTGGGAGCCCCTAAAGTCGTCAAAATGACCTCAGATTTCCGGCAAAGACACACATAAAAAAATACTACCCCTCAATACCCATACAACCCCCCCTCCTTCCATAGCCAGGAGCTTACAGTCCCAAAGAGTGTGTTCACAGCATAGCTATGGAGTGAACCAGTGTGTTTGTGTGGTGGGTGCTTATATTTGTCCTATTTTACACATGTACAAGTGTGTATTATACGCATGTGTGCATTGTAAATGTGTTTTTTTGCATATCCCACTCCCACTGAGACACCCTCAGAGAGTGGGGTCACGGCCAGGGATCAGCCATTATCAACAGTAACCCAGTAGCAATTAGGGTTAAGTGCCTTGCTCAAGGGCACATTGACAGATGCTTTACCTTCTCGGATCTTACTGCTAGGCTACCGGCCGCCCTTTTTGTGTGTGCGTGTGTGTGTGTGTGTGCGTGTGTGTGTGCGTGTGTGTGTGTGACGGGGCAATGGTGCGTGTGTGACGGGGCAGCGGTGTGTTTGTGTGTGCATCAGTTTGTGTGTGTATAGGGACATGGAGGACTCAGTACTGGTCACACATCACAATTCAGGATACACAACCCAGGATACACAACCCAGGATACACAACCCAGGATAACCCAGGATACACAATCCAGGATACACAACCCAGGATAACCCAGGATACACAACCCAGGATAACCCAGGATACACAACCCAGGATACACAACCCAGGATATGCCAGGATACACAACCCAGGATACACATAATGGGTTTGCTATGTCCCACGCGGACACACGCAAGTTTGCACACGCACAAAACGGGTCTACTCTGCATCCCCTGCGGTCACAGACAGACACAGACAGACAACTCTCTGTCCCCTATGGGCTATGTCTGCTATGTCCCCCGCAGACACAAGCAAGCGTGCACCCGCGCACACACATACAGCAGGTCTACTCTGTGTCCCCCACGGTCATAGACAGACAGACACAGACAGACAGCTCTGTCCCCTATGGACAGCTCCCTGCCTCTCGCTCTCCCCATCTAGCCAGCTGTTTTCAGAACCCAGAACACAATGTGTCAAATCTTCTCCTTCTCCCTGCAAGACTAAACTGTAAGACATTGTTAACCTACCGATACAAAAGAGCACGATAAGAATGGATGGAATGTTTCATCCTCATTAGTCTTCTTTGGCAACTTTTTGTGTCAAGAGGGAAACAAAAAGTATCAAGCGTGGACACTTAAAATCCAACCAACAAAATGTCTGGGGTTCAACATACTGTTAACGCTCTACACGCATCATATTATACATGTAAGATATAATGTTTTATATTTACAAGGCATAAGCTAAAAACACAAACTACAATCATAGTACTAGTCGTAATCTGCAACACACATAAGCCACATATACCGTATAGTAAAAACCCTTACCTCTGCTGAGGAAGCTGGTCCACATTTTCACTAAAAGCAACCTCTTCTATTTGCAGACTGTTTGATAGAGATAATAAAAAAATAAACGCCAGAGAAGGAGAATCCAGGAGGAGAGAAAGAGCGTGTAACGTGGAGCTGTGTGTGCAGAGTGTAGTGCTGGTTGTGCGCCTCAGACTCAGACTCTTATCCTCTATGTGACAATAGACTTTAAGATGAATGCAGCACCTTCACAGTTCCCCAGACACTGCCTCATTCCCCCTATCAGTGGAAAGCCCTGACACTCCGGCAGCATGCTAGTTAAAGCAGCAGACAGACAGAAGAAGCACCCATTTGTGAGGAGAAGGAGGAAGGGGAGGAGAAGAGGAGGAAGATGATAAAGAGGAGGAATCGGAGGAGGAGGAGGAGGAAAAGGAAGTAGGGAAGAGAGAAGAGGAGAGAGAAAATAATGCGAGCATGAGTGGGTGATTTCACTTGTAGTTCTTGATGTTCATTGTAATGAAGCGAACCACAGGGTCTGACTCACTCAATCTTTTTCTATTGTTTGCTCTCTCATTTATTTTCTCCCTCTCTCTCTCTCTCTTTTTGTTTTCTTTCACTCTCTTTCTTCTCTCATGCACAAACTCAGCTAAACCAAACCAGTCAAATGTACTTTGATAAATGGCTCTGCAGCTTCTCCTCTCAACTTTGTGAATATGAATTCACACACAATACAACACAATACTGTCACAGTGCCAGCCAGCAGCTGGTAATAATGCTTTACATTTCAGCTCTAAACAGGTGAGACCAGGGGACTTGCCTAAATGGCAACTTATTCCATATATAGTGCACTACTTTTTACCAGGACCTATAGGGTTTGTTCAAAAGTATAGTGCACTGTAGGGAACAGGTTGCCATTTGGGACGCAGACAAGCTAAACGGACAAGTTGTACAAAATTAAAATGGCACACAATGGAAACAGTGAAATAACCAAAGGAATGAATTCTTATTAGTAGTTAGGCTAGAGGCTGAAGTGAATCACTGACAGGGCTATATATATGGAGCAAACAGAGGCCTGCCAACAGGGGTGACAAAATGAATTGAGAAGTGGCTTGCACAAAGTGACACTTGTGACTAAGAGGGACATTGCTGCTGATCACAGAAGTGTGAGTTAGTGTGTGTGTGCGTGTGTGTGTGTGTGTGTGTGTGTGTGTGTGCGTGCGTGCGTGTTTGTGCGTGCGTGTTTGTGCGTGAGTGAAGGTGTGGCAGGCACCTGCTCATTCAGCATTTATATAAATGACGTTTAAGAGAGGCTTTTCAGGAACATGTATGCTGTCATCAGATATATCGTCATAATATATGCGTCCTACATAGCACATATTAAAACAAAGGTCTGAAATAAATCTGTTAATAAATGTCAGTGCAGTAATGTGATGCACTTTCAAAAAGGCAGGCGAGTTGAAAGGGACCTAAGTATGATGATAGATAGACAAGAGTAAAAGAAACAGGGAGTTATGAAGCTTTCAACATGATTTTGTTCCAATCGTTCTCTCTGCAGTGAATATAAGGGAGATAAGGAAATTCTATCTTTGTTCCAGCCACTGAGCTAACAACTTTTTTTGTTGGTGTAGTGTCTGATAACATGGTTCACCAGTTAGGAGTGGCCAACATGGTCACATACAGTAATATCCTTCAGTAAAGAATTGTCAATAAGCTACAATATCGAACTCTTTTGTGTCAAAGAGCTATCTCAAAGAGGTATTTAAACTACATTCCTATACAGTACTGTATCAAGAAGTATAATTGCACAAAACTACATAAAATCTACTTTCAAAAGTAGGTTAGCACACTACTAGCTTCGACCCCAGCAGTACTAAGTCACCCCTCTGATTTGTGAACGAGAATACAAAGTGATGTCTGGGCTTGCACCACGAGACTAGCAAACAACTGAATAAAAGACAACTGTTTGTTTGTTGTGTGAAATCAGGTGAGGATATACAGATGTTTAAATGGACAGATGGGTGGATGGAGGTGGGAACAAGGGGGCACAGGCACAACCACAGACTCTCTGGGGACTGGGTAAGAAGGAGTGTCGTAGGGTTGTCTGTGGGTTGTCTGTTTGTCTTGGCATGGCCGCTGCAAATAAATCAATTCTGTGGAGAGAGAGAGAGTCAGGCCCAGATCAGTAAAGTGTGCCATTCCCAGAGTATGTGCCAACCAGGCCCCCAGTGTCCGGTCTGGAGCGTGAAGGCACGAGCTCTGTTGGTCGGCTGCTACCTAGCAACCTAGTGGTGCCAAAACAAAATCAGACGGACATTTTAGGCTCTAAATTTAGTTTATTATGATCAAGTTCAACCCCCACAGTGAAGTAGTTTAAAGTTCGCTACAAATCAAGATATTTAATTAAATAGTAATCCATTCTGACTAATACATTTGTCGTCACACAGGACCACGTGCTGCCACAGACCAATCACAGGCTGGTAGGCTACGAGGAGGCTTTCCCATACTCTTTGTATGTCAACCTAAGGGGGTGTGATGTGCAATCCAGATGAGAACGCGGAGTCAACGAGCCTGTCAAGTGAAGACAGATGGCCTGACCAATGTCTATGGGGCTGACAGAGGATGATAAAATGGAGATGGAGGATGGTCATGGAGATGGAGGATTGCACTCATACAATGTTTGAAATATCAAGTTAGTATGCAATTATAATTGAGTACAGGCCTCCCGGGTGACGCAGTGGTTAAGGGCACTGTACTGCAGCGCCAGCTGTGCCACCAGAGACTCTGGGTTCGCGCCCAGGCTCTGTCGTAACCGGCCGCGTCCGTGGGGCAACGCACAATTGGCCTAGCGTCTTCCGGGTTAGGGAGGGCTTGGCCGGTAGGGATATCTTTGTCTCATCGCACACCAGCGACTCCTGAGGCGGGCCGGGCGCAGTGTGTAACCAAGGTTGCCAGGTACACGGTGTTTCCTCTGACACATTGGTGCGGCTGGCTTCAGTGGTTGGATGCGCGCTGTGTTAAGAAGCAGTGCGGCTTGGTTGGGTTGTGTATCGGAGGACGCATGACTTTCAACCTTCGTCTCTCCTGAGCCTGTACGGGAGTTGTAGCGATGAGACAAGATAGTAGCTACTAAACAATTGGATACCATGACATTGGGGAGAAAAAGGGGTAAAATTCAACAAACCAAAAAAATTATTGAATACATTTTGAATCATCATGTCTGAGGTAATGTTTTATGATAACAAAATGATGCAGTTGCACAATTTTTTTATTTAACTAGGCAAGTCAGTTAAGAACAAATTCTTATTTACCATGACAGCCTAGGAATAGCAGGTTAACTGCCTTGTTTAGGGGCAGAATAACAGATCTTTACCATGTCAGCTCGGGGATTTGTTCTTGCCACCTCTTGGTTACTGGCCCACCTTTCGGTTACTGGCCCTTTTTTCTCATGGGGTAATCCAATCTAGCCTAACCGAGTTGTGACCGGTTGTTGTGATGGTAGCGCCATTAACTTTTTATTTTCAGGTGGATGGATCATTGTCATATTATATGATATATAGACTAGATAGGGTACTCGCGCACACTTAACATGGCATCAATTTGAGTTTGATTTTTACAAAGAGAGTCGCCATGCCAATATGTTCTGTATTTATCTGTACTAATTATCACTCCAGAGAGTCAGTTGTAATTCTGATTATCATAGTTAATATTTGCTGTCCGTTTTGTTTTCCAAATGTTGACCGGGCTGGGTTCTAAGTAATGCTGAGCTTTCAAATGAACCTTCTGTTGCAAAGGTTTAACAGTAGGCTAGCATCAGGTTATTTCATGATAATTCAGGCTATGATCATACCTGATCGACTTAGCTAACTTCATTTGGTCGTCTTCGTTTTCATGACAAGCAGGAATAAGAGTGTGGCGCTGGTTAGCAGAGAGAACAATAAAGAGAGACATGCAGAATTACCCTCCATGAAGATCCTCTTCTCCTGTATCATTCAACGCATGCATTGGAGGAATGTGAAGATCAACAAGGCACGGATCTGGGTCAACAAACGTGATGACAGGCGATTGGGGGAGCAACAATAAAGCACACAGACATTAAACACAGTCACTGAGGGCAATTTCTGAAGGATGGGGTTCATCTTTCTGAATACCATTCACCTGGGACTGAAAAGATACGGCTGACCTCCTATGGCCCACTTCTCAGCTGTAACACACATGCTCTCTCTCTCGCACACAAACTCTCCC
Source organism: Oncorhynchus mykiss (assembly GCF_057628025.1). Taxonomy (NCBI): domain Eukaryota; kingdom Metazoa; phylum Chordata; class Actinopteri; order Salmoniformes; family Salmonidae; genus Oncorhynchus; species Oncorhynchus mykiss. The sequence goes on from NC_143024.1 coordinate 72,973,597, forward strand.
ACACGAACCCCCCCCCCCCCCTCCCACTCCCACACACAGACAGGGAGAGAGAATGGAATATTTTTGTTGTTGTTGTGTATACCGGTAGTATTTATTACGATTGTGGTTATTTTTTTAGAACAAGGCAGTTAGATACCTCTGTGAAATATGTTTTATTGTGACCTTTCATTACAGACAGGATATTGTAATAAAGACTATTGAATTATGCATATGCCAGTGTTCTTCGTCTCAATCTTATTTCATCCAATTTAACCTGGTTATAGCAAGGAGGTTTAAATATAACTTATAGTCCTGGTCTAGTGCATCTAGACGCCTATTTCCTTTCAAAGGTTTTTACTGTATAACTAGATCAAATGAAAATGACATGACTGCATTAAGTTAGCTGAGCAGACAAAATGGTTTATTAGGCTACTAGACAAAACTGGACCAGATCGCTATTAGATCGCCAGATATTATACGAAAAAGATGGTAAAAAAATGTATCCAATTTGCAGGAAATAGTCAATGGAGTTATAAATGAAAAGGGATTAAGTACATACAGTATTCTGTAGGCCTGGTTGAACTTTAGGGGATGCACAAAGAGATAGTATCATTAAGGGAGAACCGATACACAAATAAACTAAAAACCTGAGATAATATAGGATATAGCTAGATGTTTTTATACATTTTAACGCAGGTGACATCTGTTGAACAATGTAACTCATACCACATACGATGTGATTAATCCATATGAAACAGGATAAACACAACCAAAGGCTTGCGCGTTCCTGACAGAGAACAAAGGCTTCCGGATTTAGCAGCAATGGGTTGACTCTCAGGCAGAATGAAAAATACTTAATTGACCATGATCCTTTGCTACTTACGGCCACTTTCACCATATTCCTAGCGATTTTTGAGTGCCATTCAGCATCATTCAGCAATATGGCGGGTGTCACGCCCTGACCTTAGAGAGCCTTGTTTATTCTCTATTTGGTTAGGTCAGGGTGTGACTTGGGTGGGCAAATCTATGTTTCTATTTCTTTGTTGGCCTAGTATGGTTCCCAATCAGAGGCAGCTGTTTATTGTTGTCTCTGATTGGGGATCATACTTAGGCAGCCCTTTTTCCCACCTTAGATTGTGGGATCATGTTTTTGCATAGTTGCTGTCTAGCCCTGCAGAATGTTACGTTTGGTTTTGTAATTTGTTGTTTTGTTCGGTGTTCAGTATTAAATATCATGAACACTTTCCACACTGAGCTTTGGTCTCATTCATCTAACGACGGACGTAACAGAAGATCCCACCACAAACGGACCAAGCAGCGTTGTCAGGAGGGGAGGACACGGCGGAAACCTGAGAGGCAGCCCCCCAATTTTTTTTGTGGGGGGGGGGGGGGGTGACGTGGGCGTCGGTGCTGAGGGGTGAGTCCGAGACCGAGGAGGAATTCTTTGACCTTTTGAGCGAGGAGTGGTTGGCAGTGGAGCGGGACGAAAGATTTTGGAGGGGTTGGAGTCTGGAGCAAGACAGTCGCTTTGAGGAGCGTGTGACCCTTCAGGCACCATGCTTTGTGGTTACACGTACTGTATCTTCGGTACACATCCACAGCCCGGTGCGCTCTGTGCCAGCTCCCCGCATTTGCCGTGCTAGAGTGGGCATTCAGCCAGGACGGATTGTGCCGGCTTAGCGCTCCTGGTCTCCGGTGCGTTTCTTCGGCCCAGGATATCCTGCGCCGGCTCTGCGCACTGTGTCTCCGGTGCGCCTTCACAGCCCAGTGCATCCTGTGCCAGCACCCCGCAGTTGCCGGGCTAGGGGGAGCATCCAGTCAGAACGGGTTGTGCCAGCTCTGCACTCCAGACCTCCGGTGCGTCTCCACGGCCCAGTATATCCTGTACCAGCTCCACGCACCTGGTCTCCTATGCGTCTGCCCATCCTGGTAAGTCCTATGTCAGCTCCACGCACCAGGCCTCCAGTGTGTCTCCCCAGCCTGGTAAGCTCTGTGCCAGCTCTACGCACAGGCCTCCAGTGCGTCTCCCCAGCCCGGTAAGCCCTGTGTCAGCTCCACACACCAGGCCTCCAGTGCGTCTCTCCAGCCCGATGAGTCCTGTGCCAGTTCTATGCACCCGGCCTCCAGTGGTGATCCATGGCTCGAAGCCTCCAGTGGTGATCCATGGCCCGAAGCCTCCAGTGGTGATCCATGGCCCGAAGCCTCCAGTGATGATCCATGGCCCGAAGCATCCAGTGATGATCCATGGCCCGAAGCCTCCAGTGATGATCCATGGCCCAGAGCCTGCAGTGATGATCCATGGCACGAAGCTTGCAGTGATGATCCATGGCACGAAACCTCCCGTGATGATCCATGGCCCGAAGCCTCCAGGGATGGTCTGCAGTCCAGAGCCTTCAGCGACAGTCTGCAGCCTAGAGCCTTCAGCGGGGGTTTCCAGGCCAGAGCCGCCTGTGAGGGTTCCCAGTCCGGAGCCTCCAGCAACGGTCCGCAGTCCGGAGCCTGCAGCGACGGTCCCCAGTCCGTAGCCTCTACCGAGATGAGATGCCCAGGGTGTGACTTGGTCAGGGTGTGACTTGGGTGGGCAAATCTATGTTTCTATTTCTTTGTTGGCCTAGTATGGTTCCCAATCAGAGGCAGCTGTTTATTGTTGTCTCTGATTGGGGATCATACTTAGGCAGCCCTTTTTCCCACCTTAGATTGTGGGATCATGTTTTTGCATAGTTGCTGTCTAGCCCTGCAGAATGTTACGTTTGGTTTTGTAATTTGTTGTTTTGTTCGGTGTTCAGTATTAAATATCATGAACACTTTCCACACTGCGCTTTGGTCTCATTCATCTAACGACGGACGTAACAGCGCGCTTCAAATTCAAATACATCCAGCTTAATGCGCCATCGGGAGTTTTCCATAGGTATACGTGCATTTAATGTTTTCTTCTTTTATTTAACCTTTATTTAACTAGGCAAGTCAGTTAAGAACAAATTCATATTTACAATGACGGCCTACCAAAAAGCAAAATACCTTCTGCGGGGACAGGAATTTTAAATAAAATTTAAATAAATAACATATAAATATAGGACAAACACACATCACGACAAGAGAGACAACACAACACTACATAAAGAGAGACCTAAGACAACAACACAGCAATGCAGTAAAACATGACAACACAGCAAGGTAGCAACACAACATGACAACAACATGGTAGCAACACAACATGGTAGCAGCACAAAACATGGTACAAACATTATTGGTCGCTGGCTGAGGCGAACTGAAAAGACGAGCGACCCAGGGATGTGTGTGCTTTGGGGACCTTTAACAGAACGTGACTGGCAGAATGGGTGTTGTATGTGGAAGATGAGGGCTGCAGTAGATATCTCAGATACGGGGGAGTGAGACTTATCTATAAATTCTATATCTATAAATTATGTCTCCGTAATCTAGCATGGGTAGGATGGTCATCTGAATCAGGGTTAGTTTGGCAGCTGGGGTGAAAGAGGCGTGATTACGATAGAGGAAACCAGGTCTTGATTTAACTTTAGCCTGCAGCTTTGATATGTGCTGAGAGAAGGACAGTGTACTGTCTAGCCATACTCCCAAGCTCTAAAACCTCAGAGGTAGTAATCACACCTATGGGGAGAGGGACATTCTTCTTACCAAACCACATGACCTTTGTTTTAGAGGTGTTCAGAACAAGGTTAAGGGTAGAGAAAGCTTGTTGAACACTAAGAAAGCTTTGTTGTAGGGCATTTAACACAAAATCCGGGGAGGGGCCAGCTGAGTATAAGACAGTATCATCTGCATATAAATGGATGAGAGATCTTCCTACTGCCTGAGCTATGTTGTTGATGTAAATTGAGAAGAGCATTGGGCCTAGGATTGAGCCGTGGGGTACTCCCTTGATTACAGGCAGTGGCTGAGACAGCAGATTTTCTGACTTTATACACTGCACTCTTTGAGAGAGGTAGTTAGCAAACCAGGCCAAAGACCCCTCAGAGACACCAATATTCCTTAGCCGACCCAGAAGAATGGAATGGTCTACCGTATCAAAAATCTATGGCCAAGTCAATAAAAATAGCAGCACAGCATTGCTTAGAATCAAGGACAATGGTGACACATCCATAACCTGAGTGGAAACCAGGGTGCATACCAGATAGAATACTATAGACATCAAGAAAGCCAGTCAGTTGATTATTGACAAGTTTTTACAACACTTTTCATAAACAGGCCAAAATAGATGGATGACGGTATTAGTAAATCAACAAAATGTTGAATTTCCCCCCTCTCTAATGTGTGCAATGGTAATATGTTACAACAAAGTAAGGTTTTATACATTGGCATACTGTGTGAATGTGAATATGTTCATTACACATAATGTGAAGCACATGGAGGGTGCATAGGCCTTAAGCAGTAATGAGTACTGTACATAAAAACATACTTATTTTTTTACAATGGTGCGGAGAGAGAAATACAGTATTGTTATTTTTCCAAACATAAAAATAAACTAAAAAGCTTTTATTCAAATTAATATTTAATCCAAGGACATATACAACTGAATTCCCAGAAAGCCTCTACCAGTTCAGTACACTCTAGTCAGTGTGTGTCTACATAGTAACCCAAGACTTACATTCTAAACAGTATGAAATACCAGTCTGCTGAGGCAACCCATGGTAAGGTGTGCTGGCTGCCTTAAATACAAATAGTCTGGCAGAATTCCACCCTGCCAACACGCTAGTAGTGAGATGTCCTTACTCTTTCAACCATGACAGAGTTGTTCACCCACGATATGTAGACAAGTGACCTGACCCAAGCAGCACTATCCTGGCCCCGCCTGTCACTGCCCTGTCATACTATACCCTGTCCTTTCCTGCTCTGGCATGTCCTTAGCATGTGTTGCCAGTCTCTGTAGCATCAAGGTTAGAGAGGTGGTCAAAGTAACTGGAGGGTTGCCCTGCCCTGACCTGTCCTTAGTGTGTGTTGCCAGTCTCTGTAGCATCAAGGTTAGAGAGGTGGTCCAGTAACTGGAGGGTTGCCCTGCCCTGACCTGTCCTTAGTGTGTGTTGCCAGTCTCTGTAGCATCAAGGTTAGAGAGGTGGTCCAGTAACTGGAGGGTTGCCCTGCCCTGACCTGTCCTTAGTGTGTGTTGCCAGTCTCTGTAGCATCAAGGTTAGAGAGGTGGTCCAGTAACTGGAGGGTTGCCCTGCCCTGACCTGTCCTTAGTGTGTGTTGCCAGTCTCTGTAGCATCAAGGTTAGAGAGGTGGTCCAGTAACTGGAGGGTTGCCCTGCCCTGACCTGTCCTTAGTGTGTGCTTTCCTACCCGTTCCTTTCTTTAGCATGCTGTCGTGTATTAGCCTATAATAAATACATGGTTAATTACAGCATTACATTATAGCGTTAATAGTAATATTAGTATGCATAGGTTGCCGTAGCATAGTCAAGGTCAAAGTACATTATGGGAACGCACATGTGAATTCATTCTGTATTAATCTTGACGCTGAACAGCATGGCAGCGTCTTGCCTCGTTAATATACTACAGTAAATATTGGTGACGAGCGACAAAAATTGACTAAATGTGGGGGAAAAGACACAAATGTTGTTGGTACAGTGAGTACAATGGCCCAGTTTCGACGAATGAGATGAATTTAAAAACAACGTTGGGTTGTGGTCAGCGTATATTGAATGCCTGGAACAACACATTGAAGATGACTAACAATTGATCCACATTGCTAAGTGTGATGTGTTCACAAATGTTTGGAGTACTACGGAATCTATTACAACCACAGAAACCTAAGGATTAAACTTTTGACGAGATGAATGACATTCTAAAGGGACACTTAGAGCCATTTCTCATTGCTGAAAGGTTTTGTATTTGAAAAAAAGCAGGTACAGTTACTCAGTTGAAACAGTGTGCAGTGCATTGTGAGTTCGGGGCAACACTGGAAGATTCCCTGCGTGACAGGTGTGTTTATTTAACTAGGCAAGTCAATTAAGAACAAATTCTTATTTACAATGACGGCCTACCAGGGAACAGTGGGTTAAGTGCCTTGTTCAGGGGCTGAACGACAGATTTTACTTTGTCAGCTCAGGGATTCAATCCAGCAACCTTTCAGTTACTGGCCCAACGCTCTAACCACGAGGCAACCTGCCATCCCAGGTAGCCTTTATTTAGAAGATAAATTCTCTTTTAGTTGTTTACATTTAGACTTGGGCGTAATACCGTGTACCGGGGTATTTGGAAATAGCCACAGGATGGCTATTTCAGTACAAGTAAAACCATTTTTTTCAAATATTTGTAGTTACTTTTTAAGAAAATATCTGCAGTCAACTTGTACAATAATTTAGGAGATGAAGCAAATTGTGTTCTTCATTTCACCTGTCACAATATTTTACATTATGAAGCTTACTGTAGTTCCCCAGAACGGTTCAGCCAGTCACTTGTTTCTTTGTAAATAGCACAATGGGAGAAATTGGGAGCAGTGAGACCAGCTGTGTATTGACAGGGGTTGCGTTTTATATTGAAAGTCAACAGTGTTTTTTTTGCTTCAATAGAGTGATCAGGGACTTGCAACTATAGTTTTCCTTCACAGAAAATACATTAGTCCAACACATTTGGCAGAAGATTGCTTCATTTTCATCAGATGACAACAGAAGTGCAATGCTATTTGGCTGGCAGCCACACAAGTCAATGAGCTTACAATGAAAAAGCAAGGTATTTTTTGCAAAAACCATGCTTGGCCTTCTTATTACTAATGTTTATCATAGAAATAATGTAGTCAGCTACATTTCCAAATGTTTTGCTTAAAGTTAAAGAATTTTACCTGAGAAAAAAGTAGGTTGGCTACACCGAGAAAAGTAGCTAAACATCAGTCAGAGCACTGTCTGCTGACAGAATGCCCGTTCACTCATCAGTCAGAGCACTGTCTGCTGACAGAATGCCCGTTCACTCATCAGTCAGAGCACTGTCTGCTGACAGAATGCCCGTTCACTCATCAGTCAGAGCACCTTCTGCTGTCAGAATGCCCGTTCACTCATCAGTCAGAGCACTGTCTGCTGTCAGAATGCCCGTTCACTCATCAGTCAGAGCACTGTCTGCTGTCAGAATGCCCGTTCACTCATCAGTCTGAGCACTGTCTGCTGACAGAATGCCCGTTCACTCATCAGTCAGAGCACTGTCTGCTGACAGAATGCCCGTTCACTCATCAGTCAGAGCACTGTCTGCTGACAGAATGCCCGTTCACTCATCAGTCAGAGCACTGTCTGCTGTCAGAATGCCCGTTCACTCATCAGTCAGAGCACTGTCTGCTGACAGAATGCCCGTTCACTCATCAGTCAGAGCACTGTCTGCTGACAGAATGCCCGTTCACTCATCAGTCAGAGCACTGTCTGCTGACAGAATGCCTGTTCACTCATTCCAGTGGAGAAGTGCTAAAGAAGCACAAAATGAGTTTGATACAGAGCAGAAATGACATTAGATCTGCTTTTACAAAACGCAGAAAGAGAATCCTTACGTGTTTTCTATTATTATGCGTTAACGCGACCCATAAGTTTAACTGTCTAGGTATCTAATTAAGTTACTGAATTAATGATGTGATGGGGCATCATATTGTTTAAGCTTTCTACCATGTTTGGGTTGTCAAAGCCCTTGGATAAGTTATCTGTACAGCTGCCACTGCCTTCTTTTGATATCCTTACACTTTTTCTCCTCTCTGTTCTTGGCCCGTCTGCTCCTCCCCCATCTTCTCGGAGCAGAGCAGGCAGGCCCGTTGCCCTAGCAACTCCAGACTCCACACAGACACAGCTGCCTCAGTGCCAGTACTGTTCTTCCTTCAGACAAGCATGCATCAAAACTTTTTTCACTTCACACAATGTCTCTTGTTGGCATTCGCTTGTAAATGTCCAAACTCACCAAAAATGACATTTGGTAGCTCCTACCTATATATGCATAATTTGATGAGATGGATTGTACTCATTAGCTAGCAGCCTTCATTTAATCTTTATAGAACTAGGCAAGTCAGTTAAGAACAAATTCTTATTTTCAATGACGGCCTAGGAACAGTCAGTTAACTGCCTTGTTCGGGGGCAGAACAATAGATTTTTAGACCTGTCTCCCCATAGAAATTCACTATTACTTGTGCTAATTGTTCTAGCATCCTGGTAACAGACGCCCAATAATATTTTCTGCGCCCCTTTTGTACTAAGCCGGTAATACTGTAAATCATGGGATGAGAGAAGGATGGTATGACAATATGAAAATCTGAAAACCGCCAAACCCTATTTACAGTATAAGTATTTAGTGGGGATCATTTGTTACTGAATCTCAGACTAAAAGGGGGATGATGTAGTGTATTAGCCTATAATAATAATAACAAAAATATAAATGCAACATGCAACAATTCCAAAGATTTTATTGAGTTACAGTTCATATAAGGAAATCAGCAATTGAAATACATTCATTAGGCTCTAATCTATGGATTTCACATGACTGGGAATACAGATATTCATCTGTTGGTCACAAAAAAAAGGAAGGGGCGTGTGTCAAAAAATGAGTCAGTATCTGGTGTGACCACCATTTGCCTCATGCTGCACAATACATCTCCTTCGCATAGAGGCTGTTGATTGTGGCCTGTGGAATGTTGTCACCCTTCTTTTCGATCCCTGCGCGAAGTTGCTGGATATTGGCGGGAACTGGAACACGCTGTGGTACACGTCAATCCAGAGCATCCTAAACATGCTCAATGGGTGACATGTCTGATGAGTATGCAGGCCATGGAAGATCTGGGACATTTTCAGCTTCCAAGGAATTGTTTACAGATCCTTGCGAGACGGGGTTGTGCATTGTCATGCTGAAACATGAGGTGATGGCTGCTGAATGAATGGCACGACAATGGGCCTCAGGATCTCATCATGGTATCTCTGCGCATTCAAAAGGCCATCGATAAAATGCAATTGTGTTCGTTGTCCGTAGCTTATGCCTGCCCATACCATAACCCCACAGCCACCATGGGCAATCCTTTCACAACGTTGACATCAGCAAACCGCTCACCCACACAAAGCCATGCGGTTGTGAGGCCAGTTGGACGTACTGCCAAATTCTCTAAGACGACGTTGAAGGCGGAGTATGGTAGAGAAATGAACATTTGATTCTCTAGCAACAGCTCTGGAGAACATTCCTGCAGTCAGCATGCCAATTGTGTGCTCCCTCAAAACTTGAGACATCTGTGGCATTGTGTTGTGTGACAAAACTGCACACTTTAGAGTGGCCTTTTATTGTCCCCAGCACAAGGAGCAACTGTGTAATGATCATACCGTTTAATCAGCTTCTTGATATGTCACACCTGTCAGGTGGAAGGATTATCTTGGCAAAGAAGAAATGCTTCAGCTCATGAAACATGGGACCAACACTTCACTTTAGAAAGGTGGATCCTTAACTGAAGGGTTGACCCGCCTTAATTGCCCTAGCCCTATCATTCCCTACTCTGATCTGCCTTAATTGCCCTGGCCCTATGATATCCTACTCCGACCTTAGATTTAACTGCTGCCCTGGTGTAACATGCCTGACCTGACCTGGTCATGTCCTTAGAGTGTGTAGCAAGACTACCAGCAGACCGCATGACTCACCTAAATGACTTAGTAATATAATCTGGTTATATCTGGTTATAGGCTGACTGGTGATGTGACCTGTGATCAGGGCCTGGAGTAATGAAAGTGTGCTAGAAGCTGGGTGGAAAAACAGGACAGAGCAGAGTTTTGGGTTTAGTATCCACAGACAGACACTTCCTACCAACCGAGCCACAGGGACAATATAGTTTAGTAAACCCACTGAAGGTTGCCCCATCCCTGCAGGAATATAACCACAACCGTGGCATTGCAGGGTGCTGGGTTGACAGGTTTGGTCGAGTATCTACTAACTGACGTTGTCCTATTCCGAGCCAGCTCATCAGAAAACTCACTGAGGAACTTAACGACCTGGTGCCTGGTTGGTTGACAGACACACAACGTTTGATGTTGTTTAAATACCAAATCTCCCATGCAGAGCTGCTCGCATATGAAAAATGTGATCTCTTATTTGCATAATTTATATTGCACAAACAGGAGTTGTTTCTATGAGGGAGAAAAGTAAATAGAACATTTCTGGACATATTTGGACAATAGGAGGGGTGTTGTTGGTATCACCATCTGTTTGGAGAAAGTTGTAATGGTGAGGAACACACACACACATGTATACGTGCAGGTGTAAAGGACGTCACGCTGCTTGCTTAGCGAGTACCACTTCCGATTTGGCCCATACCTGGCGCAAATTCTCTGTCTCACAAACACACGTGACCATCCTCCTCAACCGTCAAAGCCGAGCGCACCCCCTTTAAAAGCTAGCTAATGAGGCGCCCAAAGCAGGACACTTAAGGCTGAGGAGTAAGTTTCACACATCCCCATGTGCTATGCACGCACGCATGCGCACACACACACACACACACACACAAAAGTATGTTCTCCCAGGCAGCCACAGTCAAATATGCAAAATGGTGTCAGGGTAAGAGGCACCACCACTTTATAAATCAGAGACTGTCTGGCTATTCATCATTTACTACTTTCAACAGATGCCATTACATTTTGATTTAGAAGACTTGAGCGTCGCTTTGAAAATTCCAGGTGTGTAATCTGCATTTTACTTTGTAGCAATTACACAGCACTTTACCTTTTGAAAAACAATCCCACTGAATTTACATTTTAACAGATGAATTCCAGGATGGTTAAACTAAATAAACAGGCAGTTAATCTAAATAATGTGATTGTGATGGGTTTTCCAGTCCACTCATCATCAGCAACATTCTGCTTCGCTTTGTGACTCTCTGATTTCTGTTATGTTTGTTGGTGTGCTTGTTAGTTGTATACTGCAATTCAGGTTTAAACTGCCAATGTATACATAATACAACTAAACGAAGCTACATCACCCACGGCTGGGATGTTGTGAGGACGGTTTGCCAACAACTCCCTGATGACTTCATTCAAACAAATATCATTTTAGACCGACCTGCCAAATATGAATACATAACAGGATGTCATGTGGCCCCTGGCTCAAACAGAAAACATTACTCACTCAGAGTAAATAACAAACTTCCCCCAGAAAGATGATGCTAAACATATTCTGGCCTAAAACAACCCTGAATGAATATGAGTGACTGCACGGAGAAGTTAATCGAGTTTGGTTACCTACAATGAACTTGAGCGCAGTTGCTGTAATCGCATGAACAACATTTTGAGAGAAAAATATTTTTTGAAGATGTGAATACTGCCATCTAGTGGAATGCTTGTTTAAGGTTTGTTTCACGGACCCCGAATCCAAAATGAACCCCAGCCCTCATCCAACTATTCCATCTGGCCTAGCAGAGGGAAAGATGGGGCAACCATTATATTGTTAAGACCTATGCGATCCTATCAAATCCACACAAGTTCCTAGGCAGTAGGGGCTAGCAGTTGGTTTGGGGAGTGAGGGCACTAGGATAAAATCTCCACTCTAGTTTATGCAATTGAATATGAGTGAACAACAATTCCATGTCTAAGGGAAAGGTAAAGGGGTACATACTGTGATTAAGTTATCAAAAGGCTGTTGTGATGAGTGAGAAGAGACCTATCTACATGAAGCCATGAAGCCTTGCTGTGGAGGCTGCCGAGTTGACCCAGTTAGTTGAAATGTGAGACACTGATACACAGAGAAACTGTAGAAGAGGCGAGGGCATCATCAGTCCCTCCCAAACCAGAGACGGTGTATGTGTGTGAGTGTGTGCCTGTGTGCATGCATGCCTGTGTGTGAGTGTGTGTATCATCAGTCCCTCCACACCAACACCATAAGCCTGTTTCCAGTCCACCAGCTGTAATTACATACGTCTGGCTCAGACTACCCAAATAATGTCATGACTCTTTAAAGTTTCAGTGAAACAACAGACACTCCTGATGTGTTTAAAAATGTAGCTGAGGCTCAACTGCCGCCTAACTGCCATGTGATCGTCACATCCAGCTCGTCACTCATCACATCCCAGCTCGATAAAAGGACATCCACTCTGATCTAACTAAAAAAGAACAGCTGTGTGTCGACTGACAAGGAGTCAAAATCTCCTATTTCTACTCAGACAAATCATGCGCATTAGTCTATCATGTGCTCCGTTAGTGATGATGCTAATAATGATCACCGTCTTCTGGTAGATGGAAAGGCTTTCCCAAAGTAGCCTACCTATCAGAATGATATCATGATTATTTGCATCCATCCCGTTGCGATTTGTGCAGCAAGCTCTGCAATTACATGTGTGCAAAAGAAACACTGCTAACCAAACAAGTCTCTTCCTGGTGCACACGTGAATTACATGGTATACAGTGCCTTGCGAAAGTATTCGGCCCCCTTGAACTTTGCGACCTTTTGCCACATTTCAGGCTTCAAACATAAAGATATAAAACTGTATTTTTTTGTGAAGAATCAAAAACAAGTGGGACACAATCATGAAGTGGAACGACATTTATTGGATATTTCAAACTTTTTTAACAAATCAAAAACTGAAAAATTGGGCGTGCAAAATTATTCAGCCCCCTAAAGTTAATACTTTGTAGCGCCACCTTTTGCTGCGATTACAGCTGTAAGTCGCTTGGGGTATGTCTCTATCAGTTTTGCACATCGAGAGACTGAAATTTTTTCCCATTCCTCCTTGCAAAACAACTCGAGCTCAGTGAGGTTGGATGGAGAGCATTTGTGAACAGCAGTTTTCAGTTCTTTCCACAGATTCTCGATTGGATTCAGGTCTGGACTTTGACTTGGCCATTCTAACACCTGGATATGTTTATTTTTTAACCATTCCATTGTAGATTTTGCTTTATGTTTTGGATCATTGTCTTGTTGGAAGACAAATCTCCGTCCCAGTCTCAGGTCTTTTGCAGACTCCATCAGGTTTTCTTCCAGAATGGTCCTGTATTTGGCTCCATCCATCTTCCCATCAATTTTAACCATCTTCCCTGTCCCTGCTGAAGAAAAGCAGGCCCAAACCATGATGCTTCCACCACCATGTTTGACAGTGGGGATGGTGTGTTCAGCTGTGTTGCTTTTACGCCAAACATAACGTTTTGCATTGTTGCCAAAAAGTTCAATTTTGGTTTCATCTGACCAGAGCACCTTCTTCCAAATGTTTGGTGTGTCTCCCAGATGGCTTGTGGCAAACTTTAAACAACACTTTTTATGGATATCTTTAAGAAATGGCTTTCTTGCCACTCTTCCATAAAGGCCAGATTTGTGCAATATACGACTGATTGTTGTCCTATGGACAGAGTCTCCCACCTCAGCTGTAGATCTCTGCAGTTCATCCAGAGTGATCATGGGCCTCTTGGCTGCATCTCTGATCAGTCTTCTCCTTGTATGAGCTGAAAGTTTAGAGGGACGGCCAGGTCTTGGTAGATTTGCAGTGGTCTGATACTCCTTCCATTTCAATATTATCGCTTGCACAGTGCTCCTTGGGATGTTTAAAGCTTGGGAAATATTTTTGTATCCAAATCCGGCTTTAAACTTCTTCACAACAGTATCTCGGACCTGCCTGGTGTGTTCCTTGTTCTTCATGATGCTCTCTGCGCTTTTAACGGACCTCTGAGACTATCACAGTGCAGGTGCATTTATACACACTTCACACTATGATCCCTTGCTACACACACACACACACTACACAGTGACCGGTACATTAAACCCCTCCTTAAACACAGGGTACACAGTGACCGGTATTCACTACATTAAACCCCCCTTACGCACACAGAGTACACAGTGACCAGTATTCACTACATTAAACCCCCCCTACGCACACAGAGTACACAGTGAACAGTATTCACTACATTAAACCCCCCCTACGCACACAGAGTACACAGTGACCAGTATTCACTACATTAAACCCCCCCTACGCACACAGAGTACACAGTGACCAGTATTCACTACATTAAACCCCCCCTGCACACACAGAGAGCACAGTGACCGGTATTCACTACATTAACCCCCCCTACACACACAGATGTTATTGTGACCGGTATTCACTACATTAAACCCCCCCCCCCCCCCCTAAACACACAGATGTTATTGTGACCGGTATTCACTACATTAAACCCCCCCTACACACTCAGATGTTATTGTGACCGGTATTCACTACATTAAACCCCCCCCTAAACACACAGATGTTATTGTGACCGGTATTCACGACATTAACCCCCCCCTACACACTCAGATGTTATTGTGACCGGTATTCACTACATTAAAACCCCCCTACACACTCAGATGTTATTGTGACCGGTATTCACTACATTAAACCCCCCCTAAACACACAGATGTTATTGTGACCGGTATTCACTACATTAAACCCCCCCTAAACACACAGATGTTATTGTGACCGGTATTCACTACATTAAACCCCCCCTAAACACACAGATGTTATTGTGACTGGTATTCACTACATTAAACCCCCCCTAAACACACAGATGTTATTGTGACCGGTATTCACTACATTAAAACCCCCCTACACACAGATGTTATTGTGACCGGTATTCACTACATTAACCCCCCCCCCCCCCCTAAACACACAGATGTTATTGTGACTGGTATTCACTACATTAAACCCCCCCTAAACACACAGATGTTATTGTGACCGGTATTCACTACATTAAACCCCTCCTAAACACACAGATGTTATTGTGACCGGTATTCACTACATTAAACCCCCCCCCTACACACACAGATGTTATTGTGACCGGTATTCACTACATTAAACCCCCCCCCTACACACACAGATGTTATTGTGACCGGTATTCACTACATTAAACCCCCTCTACAGACTCAGAAGTTATTGTGACCGGTATTCACTACATTAACCCCCCCCCCCCCTAAACACACAGATGTTATTGTGACTGGTATTCACTACATTAAACCCCCCCTAAACACACAGATGTTATTGTGACCGGTATTCACTACATTAAACCCCCCCTAAACACACAGATGTTATTGTGACCGGTATTCACTACATTAAACCCCCCCCCTACACACACAGATGTTATTGTGACCGGTATTCACTACATTAAACCCCCCCCCCCTACACACACAGATGTTATTGTGACCGGTATTCACTACATTAAACCCCCTCTACAGACTCAGAAGTTATTGTGACCGGTATTCACTACATTAACCCCCCCCCCCCCCTAAACACACAGATGTTATTGTGACTGGTATTCACTACATTAAACCCCCCCCCTACACACACAGATGTTATTGTGACCGGTATTCACTACATTAAACCCCCTCTACACACTCAGAAGTTATTGTGACCGGTATTCACTACATTAACACCCCCCCCCCCCCCCCCCCCCCCCCCCCTAAACACACAGATGTTATTGTGACCGGTATTCACTACATTAAACCCCCCTACACACTCAGATGTTATTGTGACCGGTATTCACTACATTAACTGGCTGCTGTACTGTAGCATGAAAAGCTTTCTCGCATGAGCTGCCTGTGAGGCCTGCAGCACTTTTCACTCTAATTGCTATTTATTGAGAGTATGTGGGGCACCAGCACAGAGAGTTGATGTTGCTGCTGCTGTGGGGTGTGTATGTGTGCGTGTGTGTGTTTGCATGCGTGCGTGTATGTAGAGGGGGGTGGGGTGTTACAGCAGAAAGGACCCAGGCCATGTGACGCCTAACCCCCCCCCCCCCCCCCTCCTCGATCTCCCAGGGGCACCAGCTGTCATGGCTGGGACAGTCCACAGACCTTGTCTCACACACACACACACCACTATGATGGAAGCACAGATAAGCTCCCCTGGTAGGGAAAGTACACACTCAATCCTTCGTCTACTACTCTAAGCACCACTGTCACTATCACTGACACTGTGACCCACTCCATCACTCTGTCCTGTCAGCCTGGGAGGATATAGAGGAGATAACGTGTTTGACTCCATCTATACATCTGTAAATCAATCCGAATTCAACCTCAAGGCATGTACATCATTCAAGAATCCTACTCACTGCATTGTAAAGCATTCAACTTCAGTGTGTTAAATGTCTGAACACCAGCTGTCAACATGTTTTTCATGGCCATATTGCATAAACTTGGATTATTAACCAAACTTCAGATAAAATGTCACTGTCACTATATTACAACTCAGGCATTTAAAACAACATAGTTGTTATTTACCAATGAATTTGCTTTGTCTGTTCAAGTCTTGATTTTTAAATTGCAATGCAATTTAAGTTCCACACATTCTTTAAGCCAGTCTGGACAGACTATCTTTATCCTCTGCCTACGGAGCATTTGTGTCACGAATCCCTCCGAAGATGGTGCCTCTTCCTGTTCGGGGGGCGCTCGGCGGTCGTCGTCGCCGGCCTACTAGCTGCCATCGATTCCCTTTCCTTTTGTTTCTGTTAGTTGGGTCTAATTGGTTACACCTGTTTTGAGTTTAGTTTTGTTAGTAGGCTATTTAAGGGCACTAGGCCCG
Source organism: Oncorhynchus mykiss (assembly GCF_057628025.1). Lineage (NCBI taxonomy): Eukaryota > Metazoa > Chordata > Actinopteri > Salmoniformes > Salmonidae > Oncorhynchus > Oncorhynchus mykiss. Next base: position 72,990,073 of record NC_143024.1, read on the forward strand.
CCGGTTATTGTGCGGGCTTGTTCTCTGTTTTATGGTGTTGGTTGATTAGTGTGATCTCTATTTTTCCTGACAGTTTTAGTCCTGTTTATTTGGACGGGTTGTATCATGCGCCCTTGTGTTTTCCATGTCCGTTTTTCCGCTGTCATTGGAATAAAAGATCCACGTACGGAACTACCTGCTCTCTGCGCTTGACTCCTCCACCCACCATTCATAGAAGTCATAACAATTTGTTTTGCTCCAGTCTGACCAGAACAGAATCAAGTCAACAGAACATGTCTACAGCCAGGCACTAAACAGTCAAGATGATTGTATTTAAACAAGGAGTAAAAAACCTGGGCATCGCACTAATCACCAAGCTCTAATCACTAATCACTAATCACCAAGCACTAATCACTAATCACTAAGCTCTAATCACTAAGCTCTAATCACTAAGCACAGTTTCATGAAATTAGCGTTTTCCTATCTTATATGAAATCCTCTGTTTTAACTACAAACAACTTATGCAAAAGCAAACGTCACCCATAGGTCAACACAGAGAATTAGGTCCCCAGTCAAATAATATGTAAAATCAAAAGGATATGAAAATCCTTAGGCCACTACTGGTGAGAGTGTGGAGGCAAAGATTACAGCATTAGTAAACAGAGCAGTGCTACTGAAAACAACACACATACACACACTGACTGCCATGGCAAAGGACTAAAGTATTTCATAATAGACACCTCAAACTCCGAGCAAACGGACTGATTTATTTCCCTCTATCGCCAGCCACTGTAGACATAGAAAGCTTAACATTAATATTCATTTTCCCAACTAATATAATATAAAAGGGCCTCTGAGCAAAGTTTGTTAAACCGAGCAGTGAAAGAAAACAACAAAATGGCTGAGAGGGATGACGAAGCCATGTGTGCATCCCAAACGGCACCCTACTATGTATTTACTGCACTACTAACCAGGGCCCATAGGCACTAGATAGGGAATAGGGTGCCATTTGGGACATAGATATGTCTCTGAGTCAAATGCTGCAAACTAACTCAGCATGCATCACCATCACCTCTAGTCTGTTTATGCCTCTAGAAGAGAGAGTACTACCGTCCAAGCACCGCTATTTCTACAGAGTTATCTGTGGGTGTAGGAGAGTGCTCCCTCTCCCTGGGTGAGCCAGGGTTAGTCACTACAGAGCTCTTAGTCAGGTCTTCCTTCAAGGGGGTCTCTCGTCTGACCTTAATGGGACTCCCTGGTTACAGACATCAATTGTGTTGGTAAACAGCTGAGGGATTGGGCTCGAGAAATGTAACCAAACAAATATTTTTAAAACATTGACAGAAATTCACTGCAGGCCTACCTGTACTGCTGCTGGTGGTGCTTCTACTGAAGCTCAGCGTAGAGGTGGGTAGAGACCCAGTAGCTGGTGCCGGAGCCTCCCCATTGTTCATCTGTTTGACCCTCTTCAGGTGGGATCTCCCGTTGTAGTGCACCTGGGCCTGAGCCTGGGAGTTCAGCTGGATGTTACACACCTCACACATTGAGTAGAACAGCTTCTTCTTCTCCTGCTGCTGTAGGTCCATGTTTATCTGACCCTGGCCGTTGGTGGTAGGCTCCATCCCTGTGAGCTGATTCAGCTCCAGACAGCCTCCGAACGGAAAGGCCATCCGGCCATGCTCTATGAAGTGGGCCGGACTGAGCGGTGTCTTCATACCTGCAGAAAACAATGACAACAGTGGATTAGAATGACAGACTTTGCTACTGGAAAGCAAGCATGGTGCAGGCACGCACACTTGCCCGCACACACATGGACAGACGGACAGACGGACACACACACTCACTCACGTACAAAACACACATACACAGCCATGGCAAATACTCACATCCTCCTTGTAACATCACTCTCCAATTAAACATAAATAAATTGATGTTTAGGCTACATTCTACAGATTGTAAAATACAGTGCTGAATCAGGGTCTCCCTCTCCTGTGGAAGCAACAGACAACTGTGACTGTGTTAGAGGAGCAGTAGACACTAAGCGGGTGTCTGATTCTGAATCTCTATTCTTTCCTGTTGTAGAGCTAGAACTCAGCTCCACCTCTGATAGTGTAGCTATACTGTCTGACAGTCTGGTGCCACAGCATCATTCAGCCTCTCTACCTGTGGAGCTGGGATGGGGCCGGGGCGAGGCTGCTGTCCAGACCTGGGTTCAAATAGTATAAGAAATCATTCAAATATTTGGTCTGCACTTGATTGAGCTTGACTGACACGATGGAACCAATGGAATAGTCTACAGACTGCAATCCCTGCCTATCTGGCACTCCAGGGCAGGCTCAAAGAAACGCTGAAAGTATTCGAGAGATTTTGAATACTATGTGAATACAGCTTTGCTGGTAAGTGACCTCCTGTGCCCATCTGTTTCCCTCGCGCTGTGTGTGTGTATGTGTGCCCTCACAGAGGAAGCAGAGGGGGATAGAGCCCAATTCACATGTCCACTGCCCATGGGTGTTACACAACCCTCAATTGCAGCACAGACACGGGACGGAACATACGACAGAGCGGGCAGTCTCTCAATCCCCAGACACGACAAAACAACCCATCAGCTTAGATCCACATTTGAAGCTAAATATTTAAAATGGTGAATTGTGTTTATATCCCCATCCAATCCAGACACAGCAACACACAGCATACATTTACGTCTATCAGCATTCAAAGCTGAAATATTTCAACTAGGTGAAGTGAATTTTATCCCCATATAGTATTACATTTGTCATGGTTGATTAATGAGTTGCAACTCTGGACATCGCAGCGGTACTACAGCTCCGGAGTGCTGACATAGGCAACGAGAGGATGAAAAATGTCTTGCTGTATTGAACTGGGAATTACTGTATACCTAAAACCCACAAAATATCCCTTTGTAAGCGCAAAGAAAATAATTTACGTTCAAATTAATACTGCATTTTCAGCAGCAAATCTTTGCAAATGTTTGCAAATCTAAACATACTATACTTCTTGTATGGTATCTGGCCAGGCACAAGGGTCATCTGTATCCATGGATATGATGTCTGGATGAAAAGGAAAAGCAGCAGAAGCTTCTGATTGACCGAAATTCTGATTGACCGGAACTTCCCCTTTCAGTAGCTTCCTGTGTATGATACTGTATGGTTACGTCCAAAATAGCACCCTATTCCCTATTGGTCAAAAGTAATGCACTATATTGGACATAGGGTGCCATTTGGGACACAGCCTGTGTCTGTGAGGCTGTAATGAATAGGAAGGCTGTATTATGAGGGTGAAGTATTCGTGCAGTGTGGCCATGTTACGTGTCCCTCTCACTGGACAGTAAAATAATCCGTCTTACACACATGCACACACACACACGCACACACACACACACACACAATCCCTCTGACACAGACTGGGTAATCTCTATGGGCAGCTGCAGGCCTCTAATACTGACAGATAAACTTCCTTCACAAACTTCCTCAGGGCTCAGTGCTGTGGCCATTCAGCTTAATTTATTACCAACCCCTTCCCTCAGCATACTTTTCATTTTACACCACAGTCAAGTAAGCAAGGCAAACACAGCTAAAATGATCACCATTCAATAGGTTGTGTAAATATCCCGAACTTTCTCTGTAAAAGCAAAGTTGGTGTATTCAGTGGCTTGGCCTAGTTAGATGAAGTAAGGAGAACACACTGAGAAGGAAGGGATGCTGCAGTGCTTTGTTGGGGCTGACTCTGTGGAAAGATATTGTGTGTGTGTGTGTGTGTGTGTGTGTGTGTGTGCCCCCCCTAACAGATGAGATTACCAGAGAGAGCAGTGTTCCTTGCTGCAGGGTCGAGGAAAGAGACAGATCTGACTGAGTGTGAGGTCCTACATGGTCATTCCATCAGAGACATGGGGCCACGGAGCTAGGGGACCAAGGAGGGCAAGGAAGACAGGGAGCTGGGAGAGCTAAAAGGGGACAGGAGGCCAGACTGAGTTAGTGGACCAAGGAGGGCCAGGAAGACAGGGAGTTGGGGGAGCTAAAGGGGGACATGGGGCCAGACGGAGCTAGGGGCCCAAGAGTACCAGGAAGACAGGGAGCTAATGGAACTAAAGGGGGACAGGGGTCCAGACGGAGCTAGGTGCCCAAGAGTACCGGGAAGACAGGGAGCTAAAGGGGGACAGGGGGCCAGACGGAGCTAGGGGCCCAAGAGTACCAGGAAGACAGGGAGCTGGGGGAGCTAAAGGGGGACAGGGGGCCAGACGGAGCTAGGGGCCCAAGACTACCAGGAAGACAGGGAGCTAATGGAACTAAAGGGGGACAGGGGTCCAGACGGAGCTAGGTGCCCAAGAGTACCGGGAAGACAGGGAGCTGAGGGAGCTAAAGGGGGACAGGGGGCCAGACGGAGCTAGGGGCCCAAGAGTACCAGGAAGACAGGGAGCTGGGGGAGCTAAAGGGGGACAGGGGGGCTGATGGAGCTAGGGGACCACAGAGGGCTAGGAAGACAGAGGAACCGTGGAACCGGACCGTGGATCGTCGCCGGAGGCTACGGACCGTGGATCGTTGCCGGAGGAACCAGACCGTGGATCGTTGCCAGAGGAACCAGACCGTGGATCGTCGCCGGAGGAACCGGGCCATGGATCGTCGCCGGAGGCTCCAGACTGGGAACCCTCGCAGGTGGTTCTGGACTGGGATCCACCGCTGGAGGCTCTAGGCTGGGAACCACCACTGGAGGCTCTGGACTGCAGACCGTCGCTGGAGGCTCTGGACTGCAGACCGTCGCTGGAGGCTCTGGACTGTAGACCGTCGCTGGAGGCTCTGGACTGCAGACCGTCGCTGGAGGCTCTGGACTGTAGACCGTCGCTGGAGGCTCTGGACTGCCGACCGTTGCTAGAGACTCTGGACTGCAGAATGTCGCTGGAGACCCCGGACCTTGGATCGTCTCTGGAGGCTCTGGGCCATGAATCATCACTAGAGACTCCGGGCCATGGATCATCACTGGAGGCTTCGGGCCATGGATCAATACTGGAGGGACCGGGCCATGGATCATCACTGGAGGCTCCGGGTCATGGATCATCACAGGAGGCTTCGGGCCATGGATCATTACTGGAGGCTTCGGGCCATGGATCATTACTGGAGGCTCCAGGCCATGGATCATAACTGGAGGCTCCGGGCCATGGATCACCACTGGAGGCTTCGGGCGATGGATCATCACTGGTGGTACCGGGCTGGTGACACGCACCTCAGGACGAGCGCGAGGAGCAGGCACAGGACGTACTGGACTGGGGAGGCACACTGGAGGCCTGATGCGTGGTGCCGGTACAGGTGGCACCGGGCTGGTGACACGCACCTCAGGGCGAGTGCGCTGAGGAAGCACAGGACGTACTGGACTGAGGAGGCACACTGGAGGCCTGATGCGTGGGACCGGCACAGATTGCACCGGACTGGTGTGTGTAGGGGACTCCGGACCGTAGATCATCTTCAGGGACTCCGGACCGTAGATTGTAGCCGGAGACTCCGGACCGTAGATCGTCGCCGGAGGCTCCAGACTGGGAACCCTCGCAGGAGGCTCTGGACTGGGAACCCCTGCTGGAGGCTCTAGGCTGGAAAACCCCGCTGGAGGCTCTAGGCTGCAGGCGTTGCTGAAGGCTCTGGACCGCCGACCGTAGCTGGAGGCTCTGGACTGCCGACCGTCGCTGGAGACTCTAGACTGCAGACCGTCGCTGGAGACTCTAGACTGCAGACCGTTGCAGGAGACTCCGGACCTTGGATCGTCTCTGAAGGCTCTGGGCCATGAATCATCACTGGAGGCTCCGGGCCATGGATCATCACTGGAGGCTCCGGGCCATGGATCATCACTGGAGGCTACGGGCCATGGATCATCACTGGTGACACACACCTAAGGACGAGCGCGACGAGCAGGCACAGGACGTACTGGACTGGGGAGGCGCACTGGAGGCCTGATGCGTGGGGCCGGTACAAGTGGCACCGGGCTGGTGACACGCACCTCAGGGCGAGTGTGGGGAGGTAGCACAGGACGTACTGGGCTGTGGGGGTGTATATCAGGGCGAGTGCGGGGAGGAGACACAGAACATACCGGACTGGGGAGGTGCACTGGAGGCCCGATGCGTGGGACTGGCACAGATTGCACCGGACTGATGACACGCTCTTCCAAACGCCTACATTGCTGCATACTCCTCGCAAACTCCATTCTTCGGTATCCCTCCTCGCACTGTTCTATTGAATCCCAGGCGGACTCTAGCACTCTCCCTGGGTTGACCGACCACCTCTCTACCTCCTCCCAGATTGTCTCTGGTTCACACCTCGGCACCGCCGTCCACCCTGTGTGTCCACCCCGTGTGTCCACCCCGTGTGTCCACCCCGTGTGCTGTCCTTTGGGCTGTCTTTGTGGCCGCCGCTGTTGTCGCTGTTACTCCTTCGCTGCCTCCGCCTGCTTCCACGGCAGGCTTCTGTCTCCTGCCATGATTTCGTCCCACGTCCAGGATGTCCTCCACTCCTCCTGGGCACGCTGCTTGGTCTGTGGGTGGTGGGATCTTCTGTCACATTCGTTGAAATTAGCGGACCAAGGCGCTTTGTGCATAGAGTTCCACATGTTATTAAAATGAAACTCACCAACAAAGGCAATAAACAGCAAACAATACGTAACGACTGGAGTGCTCACAGGCACTACACAAAAACAAGATTCCACAAACTAAGGTGGGAAAAAATGCTGCCTAAGTATGATCCCCAATCAAAGACAACGATAGACAGCTGCCTCTGATTGGGAACCATACCCGGCCAACAAAGAAATAGAAAAACTAGAATGCCCACCCAAATCACACCACGACCTAACCAAATAGAGAAATAAAAAGGCTCTCTAGCAACTAGGAAATGGGCCTACTACAACTTAAAATGGTACTCCACTCCCTGAGTATTTTGAGTTATTGGTATGGCATCGCATTGGTATTATAACAATCCTTACGACATCAACTACCATGTCATAATCTTTATACTTCCTTTTTGAACCAAGTAAAGATGTTCAGCCTGATAATGCATCCGTTTCAAATCCTAAGGGGGTTCAGAAAAATAATACATCCTATAAGGGCATGTCCGTTTGTCAAAAGTCATAATTCAGCAGGCTACAAATAATGTAGTACACAAGAGATGTATCTGAGGTGGAGTCAATCATTAATCAGCCCGACACTGTCTCTGCGTCCCAAATTGTACCCTATTCCTTACATAGTGCAGTACTTTTGATCAGGGACATATGGGCCTTCGCCAAAATCAATGCACTACGTAGGAAATAGTGTATAAATGTCCTGTCTGTAGCATTAAGGGAGGCCTACTGTACTATCAGTGTTGCATTCCTTCCCCACTCTCCCCACACTCTTTTGTCCAGGTTGCATCTCTAGAGCTCCATGGCAGATAGAGTGCTCTGCTCTTACTCTTCCCTGCTCCCACTCTCCCCTGAAGCTCTGAAGGTCCTACAGTACACAATACACAATACAGAGGGAAAGCCATCACTATGGCCTAAAGCACTGTAGGCCTAATGCACTGTGTAGGACTCTCAGCTATGTCCTACAGCACAGGGGAAACCCTTAGCTGTGTTGGCCCTAATGCACTGTAGGCCTAATACTAATGGAAATGGAAACAGGCAAGTGAGTAATCCTGGACGTTTCCAGGCCCAGTCAGTGGTGGAGGTCCTGCCTCCACAGTGCACACACCAACAGCATAACACTATACTGATCTGGCCTCCACACTGCACACACCAACAACATAACACTATACTGATCTGGCCTCCACTACACACACCAACAACATAACACTATACTGATCTGGCCTCCACTACACACACCAACAACATAACACTATACTGATCTGGCCTCCACACTGCACACACCAACAACATAACACTATACTGATCTGGCCTCCACTATACACACCAACAACATAACACTATACTGATCTGGCCTCCACTACACACACCAACAACATAACACTATACTGATCTGGCCTCCACAGCGCACACACCAACAAGATAACACTATGCTGATCTGGCCTCCACAATGCACATACCAACAACATAACACTATACTGATCTGGCCTCCACTACACACACCAACAACATAACACTATACTGATCTGGCCTCCACTACACACACCAACAACATAACACTATACTGATCTGGTCTCCACAGCGCACACACCAACAAAATAACACTATGCTGATCTGGCCTCCACAATGCACATACCAACAACATAACACTATACTGATCTGGCCTCCACAATGCACACACAAACAACATAACACTATACTGATCTGTTTGAATGGAATTTATAAGTCTCTTTGACATACCACTGACATGAAATGGGGGGAGAATTATCTTTCAGAGAAGTATAATAACAACAGGCAAAAAAATGGAGATGGTATGCCGAGTTACAGTACATCACGCCACTCTGCAGCTAGTTCCTAGAAATACACTATTTGACAGAATCTCTCTCTCTCTCTATCTCAATGCTTATCTGAGGGTGTGTGGCAGATGACACAGGATGTTTATGTGTTTTGAAAGATGCGGAGAAGAGAACTCAGAACACACACATTCGGGAAATTATCAATAGCTTAGATCAACTTCAATCCTGACTGTTTGTTTTCCTCTTCACCCCAGAGATCCCCCAGAAGCCCTCAGAGAGACTCTCTAGTGTCTGAGTCACAGCTGGTGTCAGATGTACTCTTCAATAAGAGATCCGAGATGTGGACACATGGCAGGTTCTTAGAGGGCCACTACACACACACAAACACACACATAAACACACACAAAAACAAACACAAACACAAACATAGCAGGTCTTACAGGGACATCCTGTCAGCTTAGAGAACAAAGCAGGTGCAAAGCCCCAAAACAAAACCCAGCACTACAGATAAAGAGAAGATTTCCAAGCAATCTATCTGTCATTCATTTGCCTTGAGGGCTGCTTTCCAATACAATCTAGAATGGTTCTTAAAGGGGGTTTCTAGAGAGGGGGTTTCCTATCCCATTGTAATGCCTAGTGGGGAGGTTTCCTATCCCATTTTAATAGCTAGTGACGGGGGTTCCTATCCCATTGTAATTCCAAGCGAGTGTGTTTCCCATCCCATTGTAATTCCTAGTGAGGGGGTTCCTATTCCATTGTAATGTCTAGCGAGGGGGTTTTCAATCGCATTATAATGTCTAGCGAGGGGGTTTCCTATCCCATTGTAAACAAGCTAAGCGTCAGTATAGAGACAAGGTAGAATGTCAATTCAACGGCTCAGACACAAGAGGTATGTGGCAGGGTCTACAGTCAATCACGGATTACAAAAAGAAAACCAGCCCCGTCACGGACCAGGATGTCTTGCTCCCAGGCAGACTAAATAACTTTTTTGCCCGCTTTAAGGACAATACAGTGCCACTGACACGGCCCGCAACTAAAACATGCGGACTCCCCTTCACTGCAGCCGACGTGAGGAAAACATTTAAACGTGTCAACCCTCGCAGGGCTGCAGGCCCAGACGGCATCCCCAGCCACGCCCTCAGAGCATGCGCAGACCAGCTGGCTGGTGTGTTTACGGACATATTCAATCAATCCCTATCCCAGTCTGTTGTTCCCACATGCTTCAAGAGGGCCACCATTGTTCCTGTTCCCAAGAAAGCTAAGGTAACTGAGCTAAACGACTACCGCCCCGTAGCACTCACTTCCGTCATCATGAAGTGCTTTGAGAGACTAGTCAAGGACCATATACCCTCCACCCTACCTGACACCCTAGACCCACTCCAATTTGCTTCCCGCCCAAATAGGTCCACAGACGATGCAATCTCAACCACACTGCACACTGCCCTAACCCATCTGGACAAGAGGAATACCTATGTGAGAATGCTGTTCATCGACTACAGCTCGGCATTTAACACCATAGTGCCCTCCAAGCTCGTCATCAAGCTCGAGACCCTGGGTCTCGACCCCGCCCTGTGCAACTGGGTTCTGGACTTCCTGACGGGCCGCCCCCAGGTGGTAAGGGTAGGCAACAACATTTCCACCCCGCTGATCCTCAACACTGGGGCCCCACAAGGGTGCGTTCTGAGCCCTCTCCTGTACTCCCTGTTCACCCACGACTGCGTGGCCACGCACGCCTCCAACTCAATCATCAAGTTTGCGGACGACACAACAGTGGTAGGCTTGATTACCAACAACGACGAGACGGCCTACAGGGAGGAGGTGAGGGCCCTCGGAGTGTGGTGTCAGGAAAATAACCTCACACTCAACGTCAACAAAACTAAGGAGATTATTGTGGACTTCAGGAATCAACAGAGGGAACACCCCCCTATCCACATCAATGGAACAGTAGTGGAGAGGGTAGTAAGTTTTAAGTTCCTCGGCGTACACATCACAGACAAACTGAATTGGTCCACCCACACAGACAGCATCGTGAAGAAGGCGCAGCAGCGCCTCTTCAACCTCAGGAGGCTGAAGAAATTTGGCTTGTCACCAAAAGCACTCACAAACTTCTACAGATGCACAATCGAGAGCATCCTGTCGGGCTGTATCACCGCCTGGTACGGCAACTGCTCCGCCCACAACCGTAAGGCTCTCCAGAGGGTAGTGAGGTCTGCACAACGCATCACCGGGGGCAAACTACCTGCCCTCCAGGACACCTACACCACCCGATGTCACAGGAAGGCCATAAAGATCATCAAGGACAACAACCACCCGAGCCACTGCCTGTTCACCCCGCTATCATCCAGAAGGCCAGGTCAGTACAGGTGCATCAAAGCTGGGACCGAGAGACTGAAAAACAGCTTCTATCTCAAGGCCATCAGACTGTTAAACAGCCACCACTAACATTGAGTGGCTGCTGCCAACACACTGACTCAACTCCAGCCACTTTAATAATGGGAATTGATGGGAAATTATGTAGAATATATCACTAGCCACTTTAAACAATGCTACCTAATATAATGTTTACATACCCTACATTATTCATCTCATATGTACAGTGCCTTGCGAAAGTATTCGGCCCCCTTGAACTTTGCGACCTTTTGCCACATTTCAGGCTTCAAACATAAAGATATAAAACTGTATTTTTTTTGTGAAGAATCAACAACAAGTGGGACACAATCATGAAGTGGAACGACATTTATTGGATATTTCAAACTTTTTTAACAAATCAAAAACTGAAAAATTGGGCGTGCAAAATTATTCAGCCCCTTTACTTTCAGTGCAGCAAACTCTCTCCAGAAGTTCAGTGAGGATCTCTGAATGATCCAATGGAGACTCTGTCCATAGGCCAACAATCAGTCGTATATTGCACAAATCTGGCCTTTATGGAAGAGTGGCAAGAAGAAAGCCATTTCTTAAAGATATCCATAAAAAGTGTTGTTTAAAGTTTGCCACAAGCCACCTGGGAGACACACCAAACATGTGGAAGAAGGTGCTCTGGTCAGATGAAACCAAAATTGAACTTTTTGGCAACAATGCAAAACGTTATGTTTGGCGTAAAAGCAACACAGCTCATCACCCTGACCACACCATCCCTACTGTCAAACATGGTGGTGGCAGCATCATGGTTTGGGCCTGCTTTTCTTCAGCAGGGACAGGGAAGATGGTTAAAATTGATGGGAAGATGGATGGAGCCAAATACAGGACCATTCTGGAAGAAAACCTGATGGATTCTGCAAAAAAAAAAAAAAAAAAAAAAAAAAAAAGACCTGAGACTGGGACGGAGATTTGTCTTCCAACAAGACAATGATCCAAAACATAAAGCAAAATCTACAATGGAATGGTTCAAAAATAAACATATCCAGGTGTTAGAATGGCCAAGTCAAAGTCCAGACCTGAATCCAATCGAGAATCTGTGGAAAGAACTGAAAACTGCTGTTCACAAATTATCTCCATCCAACCTCACTGAGCTCGAGCTGTTTTGCAAGGAGGAATGGGAAAAAATTTCAGTCTCTCGATGTGCAAAACTGATAGAGACATACCCCAAGTGACTTACAGCTGTAATCGCAGCAAAAGGTGGCGCTACAAGTAGTGTACACAGAGTTGCAGATGTTATTGCAGATGCAGAGAAATGCTTGTGATTCTAGCTCCAACAGCAACACAAAACAACACATGCATAATCCAAAAAGTAAAAAGAAAGAAATGACGAAATATCAGAATAAGCAATGTCAGAATATACACTGAGTATACAAAACAGTAAGACCTTTCCATAACATAGACAGACCAGGTGAAAGCTATGATCCCTTATTGATGTCACTTGTTAAATCCACTTCAATCAGCGTAGATGAAGGGGAGGAGACATGTCAAAGAAGCCTTGAGAGAATTGAGACATGGATTCTGTATGAGTGCCATTGAGAGCGTGAATGGGCAAGACAAAATATTTAAGTGCCTCTGAATGGGTAATGGCAGTAGGTGCCAGACGCACCAGTTTGTGTAAAGAACTGCAATGCCGCTGGGTTTTTCATGATCAACAGTTTCCCATGTGTATCAAGAATGGTCAACCACCCAAAGAACATCCAGCCAACTTGACACAACTGCGATAGTCATTAGAGTCAACTTGGGCCAAGCATCCCTGTGTCACGCTTTAGACACCTTGTAGAGTCCCTGTAGTAGTTATATATGATGAGCCATGACTTGAATACAGTATATACATACAGTTGACGTCGGAGGTTTACATACACCTTAGCCAAATACATTTAAACTCAGTTTCACAATTCCTGACATTTAATCCAAGTAAAAATCTTAGGTCAGTTAGGATCACCACTTAATTTTAAGAATGTGAAATGTCAGAATAATAGTAGAGAGAAGGACTTATTTCAGCTTTTACTTCTTTCTTTCATCACATTCCCAGTGGGTCAGAAGTTAACATACACTCAATTAGTATTTGGTAGCATTGCCTTTAAATTGTTTAACTTGGGTCAAACGTTTCGGGTAGCCTTTCACAAGCTTCCCACAATAAGTTGGGTGAATTTTGGCCCATTCCTCCTGATGGAGCTGGTGTAACTGAGTCAGGTTTGTAGGCCTCCTTCCTCGCACATGCTTTTTCAGTTCTGCCCACAAACCTTCTATGAGATTGAGGTCAGGGCTTTGTGATGGCCACTCCAATACCTTGACTTTGTTGTCCTTAAGCCATTTTGCCACAACTTAGGAAGTATGCTTGGGGTCATTGTCCATTTGGAAGACCGATTTGCAACCAAGCTTCCTGATTGATGTCTTGAGATGTTCCTTCAATATATCCACATCATTTTCCTTCCTCATGATGCCATCTATTTTGTGAAGTGCACCAGTCTCTCCTGCAGCAAAAGCACCCCAACAACATGATGCTGCCACCCCGTGCTTCACGGTTGGGATGGTGTTATTTGGCTTGCAAGCCTCCCCTTTTTTCCTCCAAACATTATGGTGGCCATAACGATGGTCATTATGGCCAAACAGTTCTATTTTTGTTTCATCAGACCAGAGGACATTTCTCTAAAAAATACGATATTTGTCCCCATGTGCAGTTGCAAACCGTAGTCTGGCTTTTTATGGCAGGTTTGGAGCAGTGGCTTATTCCTCGCTGAGCGGCCTTTTAGTTTATGTTGATATAGGACTCGATTTACTGTGGATATAGATACTTTTGTACCTGTTTCCTCCAGCATCTTCACAAGGTCCTTTGCTGTTGTTCTGGGATTGATTTGCACTTTTCTCACCAAAGTGCGTTCATCTCTAGGAGACAGAACGCGCCTCCTTCCTGAGCGGTATGATGGCTGCAAAGTCCCATGGTGTTTATACTTGCATACAATTGTTTGTACAGATGAACATGGTACCTTCAGGCATTTGGAAATGAGTCCCAAGGATGAACCAGACTTGTGGAGGTCTCCAATTTATTTTCTTAGGTCTTTGCTGATTTCTTTTAATTTTTGATTTCTTTTTGATTTGATTTTATTTTTGTCAAGCAAAGAAGCACTGAGATTGAAGGTAGGCCTTTAAATACATCAACAGGTACACCTCCAATTGACTCAAATGATGTCAATTAGCCTATCAGAGGCTTCTAAAGCCATGACATAATTTTCTGGAATTTTCCAAACTGTTTAAAGGCACAGTCAATTTAGTGTTTGTAAACTTCTGACCCACTGGAATTGTGATCTTTATAAGTGAAATAATCTGTCTGTAAACAATTATTGGAAAAATTACTTTGTGTCATGCACAAAGTAGATGTCCTAACCGACTTGCCAAAACTATCGTTTGTTTTAACTAGAAATTTGTGGAGTGATTGAAAAACGAGTTTTAATGCTTCCAACCTAAGTGTATGTAAACTTCCGACTTCAACTGTATTAAGTGGGTAAAACAGTATGTAAACATTATTAAAGTGACCAGTGTTCAATGACTGTATGTACTGTATGTAGGGCAAAGCAGTTTCTAAGGTGCAGGGCAGGGTTCTAGGTGGAGGTTGGCTACTGATGACTGTTTAACAGACTGATGGCCTGGAGATAAACATCCCTCTCTTACATATCCCATGTAATGCATGCCTCAAATCCAATTTGAGACTTCATTCTGGTGTTTGGTCTCAAAGATTCAGGCTTTCGTGTTTCCACCTATGAACATCGGACGAACATTTTTTTAATATGGAATACATTAACTGTCTGAAAAGGTACATGACTTCCTAAACTACACAATTATGTCAGTTCCTCCCGAGCTTTACCTTGGTGTTTTATGAAAACAGCAGTACATGTATTTGAGTGATGATTTCAATCTGGGTAGCCTTAATGGAAAGCATGACCATTAGCCTCAGTGCACATCAACAGCAGAGCAGACACCAACTCACTGATTCCCACCTTTTTCAGGTTTGCGTGGGCAAGGTCGTTGAGGATTCATGTAGGCCTAGATGGAAATAGTACAACTAAAACCGATGTTCTAAAAAGTGATGTTCAGGTTCTGTGGAAACATGAGGACATTTTCCCGGTAGACTTTGCCATGGATTGCATGGTATGTACTGTATGCTGCCAAGTGTTAAAAAGTAAGCTATAAAAATCACAGAAACTTCGACAGTGGCAAGTTGCATCACATTGACTGAAACCCGTCACTATTCTGAATTTGAGGAAGACAGAAATACTCTCTCCTCCCCTCCCTTCATTACATTCTTTGAAGAGAGGAAGTCCATCCACTGGCTAGGCTGGTACAGCCTGGATTGAGTACACAGTTACATCACTGCTTATGACATAATGATTTACGCACTAAGCTTGTTTCTGCCTAATATAATCTTATATAATCAGCTAAATGCATGAGATCACTAGGCATTGAACATCAACCCGTGTTTGGTCGTACAGTGCATTGTTTCAGACAAAGTTATCCTCTCATCTATGCATGGCAGAGTCAGGCTTTCTAAACCCCTGTTCAGATTTCCATCAGGACTCAGGTTTAGTGTAGGAAGGCATTTGATCACAGGTTACAAGCTGTTAAAAGCTGTTTGGTCTAGAATCAGAGGTTAATACAATGTGAACAGAGCTCAATGACCTGTGGTGGATTTGTAGTCTGGTCTAGTCTGAGTTAGTCTGACATTAACACAATGGATACATATCCCACAGAGCCAGATTACATGTCAAAGGTTTCACACTAATGGAACAAATGTTTTATGTAACCACATTTGGAGCCATACGGGATGATTCCAATGTTTAAGCAAGAATATCAAACTCTCTGTCTCCCACAGTGTTTTCTTGCTTGATTTATAATGGCCCGCTGTGGGTTCCTCTATAGCACCCAGTAGCACTGGATTTGCCACCGCGTCTAATGACATATGTGTGCAATGAGTTCCATTTCATAGTCACACAGACATTCACCTTGAACAAAGTCATCCATCCTGTGAATAAGTATCAATATATAATGGTACTATGAGCTATTTACTGGTTGTCTAGAACGATGACGCCACACTTTGTTGCCAAGTTCTGTGTACTAGTCACAGTGACATAAAAGTTGAGAGTGAGTAAGAGAAAGAGAGAGAGAAACGGAGGGAGAGAGAGAAAGTGAGAGGCCTGCCTGTAAGCTGTGAGGACCATATGGCTTGGTGCTAGGCAATAAAGCCACAGAGGTTAAGGGGCAGCTTATTAACATGAGAGGCACATAACCATAACCCACCACAGACAGGAGTGGAATGTGACACTATTACTAAGAACAGAAAGAGGAACAACATTAAGATAGGTTGTTTGGCCTAAGAAAGAGAAAGCACTCTCATTAAGAGTAGAGAAAGTGACTCTCCAGTCATGTTCAAACTTTTCTCTTCATTCCTGACAACTTCAGGCTGTTCGCCCAAGCAGCTGACTAACCTAACCAAGAGGGCAAAGCATTTCCATTTGCTTTCTGACAGGTTGGAAATCAGACTTGTTTCTCTGAATTATTTTCCTCCCCCTGAGAACACCTGAAAGTCATAGTGCCCAGTAGGCCCAGTAATTGCCTGGGCAGCCCTGCCAGCCTGTCTGTCAGAGTAGCATTCTAGAGGACGACAAGGACCAAGTCAGGCGATCCGAGTTAACATCATGGATGGCTGTGTCCCATAACATGCTCTGATCACACTGCATGTCTCAAATGGGACACATTCCTCCTGGTGGCAGGATTGTGGTGGTGGCAGGTTGGTGGTGGTGGCAGGGTGGGGGTGCCAAGGTTGTGGTGGTAGGGTAGTGGAGGTGGCAGGTTGGTAGTGGCAGTGTGGTGGCAATGTGGTGGGGTGGTGGTAACAGGGGTGGTGATGGCATGGTGGTGGTGGTAGGGTGGTGGAGGCAGGGTGTTGGTGGTGGTGAAAGGGTAGTGGTGGTGGTGGCAGGGTGGTGGTGGCATGGTGGTGGTTGCAGGGTTGTGCTGGGGGTTGTGCTGGTGGTGACAGGGTTGTGGTGGCGGTGGCAGGGTGGTGGTGCTGGTGGCAGGGTGGGGGTGGTGACAGGGTGGTGGTAGTGGTTGGGGTGGTGGTGGCCGGGTGGTGATGAGGGTGGAGGTGGTGGTGGTCTCAGAGTGGTGGGGGTGGTGGTGGTGTTGGAAGGGTGTTGGTGGTGGTGACAACTTGGGGGGGGGGGGGGGGGGGTGTCATGGTGGTGGTGGCAGCGTGGTGGTGGGGTTGATGGTGGTGGCAGGGTTGTAGTGGTAGTGGTAGGGTGGTGATGGTAGTGTGGGGGGTGGTGGTGGCATGGTGGTGGTGGTGGCAGGGTGGTGGTGGGGGTGGTGGTGGAAACCATATTTCTATGGAAAAAAATCGGTCAGTCAGTTGTGCTCCAAACACAAAGGCACATGGAACAAAAGAAGAGACCAGTGCACAGTATGCTGCAAACCAGTTACCCATCTAGGACAATACAGTGAATACAACTAATCCTACCACTACTGATATTACTATAGATTAGAGAACAGACTACTGCTCAGGGAACAGAGCAGCTCTCAGATGGTAACAGACCAGCTCTCAGCAGGTGCCTGGAGAAGCATGCGTCAGAGCTACTGAATCAGGGACAGGCCAAGAACAAGCCACTAGGAGAGTGTGCCATGTGCTGTGCATGTTTTGGCAAAACATTATAAGCTTGGGTTGACCTTTTATAATGAACTGGCTGGCTTCCACCAACGATGCAGGTGTAAGGAAGCCAATTTACTGAGAACTACAATGGCTTTAAAAAAAGATGACAACACAGTCAGGATAGCAGCAAAATAACAAAAGGTTAAGGACACTATTCATGTGCTGCCTTGTCCTGAGTCCTGCCACAATTTATTTACAGAGATGAAGGAGCAGGACGAACACTGTGTGGAAAGTGAGAGTGAACTAACAGAGTTACAGGAGATTAAACAGACAGCAAACAACTGAATGTGTACACCACCACCAAATGCAAATACTGGAAAAAGCTACATTTCAAATACTGGGAGAAAATGTGGGAGAATACCAGGAATGTACATAATCAGTTATCACACATAAATATCAATGGTATGCTGTGTCAGAGAATTAAATAGAACAGTGTATTATCTATCTCTACGGTATGTGCTGTGTTTCCTCAGTGTCACAACAGTAGGGTCAGAAGTGGGGAAACCGATCACTCACAGTCTGTGACATAATGTAATACACTATGCTCATATTTTGTGTACTGAAGAGACCCAGTGGATTAGAGATGATGAAAGGTCACAAGCGATTTACTATCACGGTAGCTAGCTACATCGTTACACCACAAAATGGAGGGAAAGGCAGAATGATGGGGGAGGAAATTATTTTCAATATCATAACCGTGCTTTAGAGATGTTGAGCCGGACAGCTGTTACACATTCAGGATTATGATTATTTAACCTCACAATTATCTCTGGGTTAGTAATCCTAATCTGGCCTGGACCAATCAACTCACAGCCTTTACCATGCCTGGCTGTTAACCTACATGCTGGGCCCTTTGTGCTAGAATTTAAACATCCCTGCAATCAGATTACGTCTAATATAACTGACTTGCATCCTCACTCACTGGATAGATTATCCCTAAGAACCAGACAGGTTACAAGTGTTGTTCAGTGAGATCTGTGTAGTATTGTATGGCATAGCTGGTTGTGATGTAAGTGTGGGGTCAGTTGGGGGATGAGGTAGGTTTCGCCCTAGCACTACACAGCGGATTGAACTAATCAAAGCTTGATGATGACTTGGTAATTTGACGTGCGCCCAGGGGGTCCCCAGAAGTGAGTTTGGGAAACCCTGCTGTAGCTATAGACTTCTAGCCACTACATTTGTGACTGCCCTGCTGCCACACTTTGCACTGCACTTTGATTCAAAGTAGACAAATGGAATGAAAAAGGGAAAATAAAGCCTCGTAAAATATTAAGCCATAACATTGAGAGTAAAAAATTAAACAGAATATCCCAGGCTAGTCATATACAACAGAATTAAAGGCTATTCTGGCTGTAGTGATTTCAGACGTGATTTATGTGTGATTGTGTGATTTCTGTCAGGCCCAGAGATAATGACAACATTTGCAAAGAGGAAGGAGGTGCAGTGCGCCATTCACCATTACTACAATTCCCATTTACATAGTGGAACCATAAAAATTCAACAGCAATGCACTTCGGGTAATGGACGTCTTCATGATCCCTGTAATATTACTCCCAGACAGAAACACCTACCTGAGGCTGAGGGTAGAGAAGGAGGGCAGGCTAGGGGAATTAGAATTATACCATTATGCTACCCTCTGTAGCCGACTAGCCATACGGGACAATCGATGCCTCCAAATTGCACCCTATTCCCTTTATAGAGCACTACTTTGACCAGGGCCCTCTGTACTATATAGGGAATAGGGTGTCATTTGAGACACAGCCTACAGTATGTTAAACTCTATTTAAACCCCTCTGTGGTACACTTGCCATAAGGGAGTATGTTTAATGTACAGAATTGAATGTTTCTATAAAAAGGCCTTTTCTATTGACCCAGTGCAGATGTTAGGGACCTGGTTAATGTGGTGTGTTTCCTATAACCTCAATTGTGTGTGTGTCCTGCCCTGCATGGCTCTGTGGTGTCAGTGTTAAAAGGATTAGAGGTGCTGTAATGTTTCCCAGCTGTAACTGAGTCAACACCCTCTCTTTCCCAAGTTTGATGAAGCTGTAAAATTATCACATTTAGATTCAATATTCAAATGAACCATCAATTTGCTTCCCACATGCATTCCCATGTGGAATCTGTCTGGCACTCACACGTCTTTCTCTCTCTCTCTCTCTCTCTCTCTCTCTCTCTCTCTCCATACAAATTATTCTACATGTAACTTAATGCCTACTTTGGCAGAAACCCCCCTTTTTAATGCATTTTAACTTTGAGCCTTGCTGATTTTCACTCCTTCTCTCTTGCACGGGTTTTACAGAGTGAATCCATTATATTTACATTTACATCCTAGTCACTTGGCAGACGCTCTTATCCATAGCGACTTACAATTAGGGCATTTATCTTAAAATAGCTGGGTGAGAAAGCAACACATCACAATCGTATCAAGTAAAATTCCCCTCAACAAAGTATTTAACAGCAAAGTAATTTAAGATACTCTTCAAAGAGGTAGGGTTTCAGACGTAGGGGTGGGAGGGACAAGAGACCAGAGGTGGCAGAATGGAATGCTCAGGTTCGGGTGTATGGTTTAAGCATAGCCTGAATGTAAGGAGGGGCATTTCCCCTTGTTCTCAAACTGGGGTACGCGCAATGCCTGTCGGGGGTACGCCAAATAAAAATGTGATCCACATTTAAACCGTATTTATACAACATTTTCAAACAGTACATTTATATTTTCCAATGGGGCTATACATTTGGGTGAGGTTTTTTCTCGCCTGAGTAGCCTCGTTTCACAGCCAAAAATAAAACTAAACCATCTAGTTTTCAGTGAAATAACAACATAATGTCAAATACATATGGCTGGGACAGTGCTGGGGGAAAAGGCCAAAAAAACTATACAGACAATGCCTTCATCAAACGACACATCAGTGACATGGCAGGAGATGTTTCGAAACAATTACTGCTTCGCATACAAGCCAGTGAATTATATGATTTACAGCTGGATGAGTCAACAGATGTGGCGGACCTGGCACAGCTCCTGGTATATGTCCGTTATGTTTATGGGGGGTCAATTAAGGAAGACATCCTCTTCTGCAAACCACTGGAAACCAGGACAACATGAGAGGATATGTTTAAAGTACTGGACAGCTTTGTGACATCAAATGGACTTTGGTGGTCAAGATGTGTTGTACTGATGCCGCAAAAGCCATGACAGGGTGTAACGGCCGTTGTTGGTGGAAGAAGGTGTGGACCAATGCGCAGCGTGGTAAGTGTCCATATTTTTTTTCAATAAATTGTACACTGAACAAAAACAACAAAGTGAACGAACGAAACCGAAACAATTCTGTCTGGTGCAGAATACAAACACTCAACAGAAAATAATCACCCACAACTCAAGGGTGAAAACAGGCTGCCTAAATATGGTTCTCAATCAGGGACAATGATTGACAGCTGCCTCTGATTGAGAACCATACCAGGCCAAACACAGAAATACCAAATCATAGAAAAACGTAGACAACCCACCCGATTCACGCCCTGACCATACTAAAACAAAGACATAACAAAATAACTAAGGTCAGAACGTGACACAGGGAGACATAGTGGCGTGGTAACGCGTGTGCAAGCCGTTGCTCCCGACGTCACTTGGGTGCACTGCAGCATCCACAGAGAGGCTCTTGCTGTCAAGGGAATGCCTGACAGTTTGAAAAACATTTTGGACACTACAGTGAAAATGGTTAACTTTGTTAATGCAAGGCCCCTGAACTCTTGTGTATTTTTTGCATTATGCAATTATATGGGCAGCGACCATGTAACACTTTTACAACATACAGAAGTACGCTGGTTCACGAGGGGCAAAGTCTTGACACGTTTTTTTTTACTTGTCTGACCGCTTGCATGTTGACGAGTTTCTCACACAACTGGCCTATCTGGGTGATGTTTATTCTCACGGCCTTTCAGGTTATGTCGATGTAGGACTCATTTTTCTGTGGATATAAATACTTTTATACCTGTTTCCTCCATAATCTTCACAAGGTCCTTTGCTGTTTTCTGGGACTTCAACTGTATGTGCATCCTTCCAAGCACACCCTTCTCATTAACCCGTGGTGAGTTATTCACAACTGTTGATTAACAAATAAGGTTATATATATAAGATGGCTAAATAAAGAGCACAATTATTGATGATTATTATGTTATGATTTGTGCCCTGGTCCTAAGAGCTCTTTGTCACTTCCCATGAGCCGGATTGTGACAAATACTCATTTTTATGTTTAATAAATGTATTGTATAGTGTGTGTGTGTAGCAGGCTTACAAGGGTGGCAAAAAACAACATTTGAGAGTGCGCTGACCCTGGTGCTAGAGGGGGTATGAATTTTTGAAGGGGTACGGGACTATAAAAGTTTGGGAAGGATGAGAACAGAGGAGAGTCAGCTTTCACATAGCGGAGAGCCTCTGTAACACAGAGGAGAGTGGTCTCAGTTGAGTGAGCCGCCTTGGTTAGGGTGCGGTGGAATTATTGTAATCAAAAGGAGATTTGTTCAAAACAATCTAACTTTATTATTTAATTACTGCAGTAATGGATCTGGTCGGTAATCACCCGTGGAGGTGATCACTGAGAACGCAAACGTGCTGGTTTGAGCCACAGCATTTTATATCAAAGTCCATCCTCCTTCAGTCTACATGACAAACAACAGATTTAAGGAATGGGTCACAAGGTTAAGATTAGTATGAAATATACTTATAATTCACTGCAGACAGTATGTCACTGTGTTGAGACCAGTGTCTGTCCCTGGAGTCATCTCTCCCTGGTACCTTATAGAACAGAAACATTAACTCATGCTCTGGAATGCGGTATCACCCTAAGACATCGGAAAATCTTCTAGAGGTCCATCCTCAGTAGAATACACACAGATGAGAGTTCTAACAACCCCTTATTCTGCTGCATAAAACAACCATTTGATGCAATAACAGCATTATAACATAATCATGTAATTTCCACCATAAGGGTAAAAAAGATTGTTCTGAAAGAGCTAATGTGAGTTGGTGAGTGAGAGCATGCTCAAGTGTTTTGGAAAGAAAAGAAAGAAGGGAAACCGGTCTGTAGTTTTTGACATCAGAGTGGCCGAGTGCTGGTTTCTTGAGGAGGGGAGTGACTCTGGCCATCTTGACGTCAAAAGGGATGCAGACATCGGTCAGGGATAAGTTGATGAGGGAAGTGAGTAATGGGAGGTAGTCTCCAGAGATGGTCTGGAGAAGGGAGGAGGGGAAGGGGTCAAGTGGGCAGGTTGTTGGGTGAACATCACTAGTCGTAGGATTTCATCTGGAAAGAGAGGGGAGAAAGAGGTCAAGGTGTAGGGTAGTTCTGTGAGGGTGGAATCAGTGGGCTCAGTAGGCTACAGGTGAATGAGGAGTGGATGTCGTCAACCTTTTTTCAAAGTGGTTGACAAAGTCATCCGCAGAGAGGGAGGAAGGAGCAGGTGGAAGATTAAGGAGGGAGGAGAACGCAGAGAAGAGTTTCCCAGGGTTGGAAACAGAAGCTTAACATTTGGAGTGATAGAAATTGACTTTAGCAGCAGATAGAGAGGAAGAGAAGGTTTCGAGGAGGGAGTGGAACGATTCATGAATTTTCTTCCATTTCTGCTCAGCTGCCTGCAGCCCTGTTCTGTTAGCATGCAGTGCATCCACAAGATTTCTGTGATTTTTGCAACGATTCACACTTTTGTAACTGATATGATGACTCAATCACTCTTACTGAAATCCATACAAAAAGAAGCGGCTGCTGCTACAACTAGGGTAATCTTAATTGAGTGGAAAATGATTAAGGACTCACTGAAATTCTAAAATCAAATGTGAGAAAAAAAGACAACAGTCTACTGTATGTATGAGGCATTTTTTTACCCAGTCGCTGTCAGTCAGGAAGTCTGCTTTGAATCAGTGTGACAGTGCAGTTGTAGCCTTTGGCAATTTCAACTGAAGTGAAACATGATTAAGTACATTTTGAAATTCTAAAATATAATGTGAAAAAAGACAACAGCTTCATTGTCAGTGGTAACTAACATTCAACCGATCATCTCACTGAAACTCTTACTTCTAGAAATCCCTAAATAATTTATCACATATATATTTAACCAGGGTCACCTCTGCATGAGTACGCTAAAACACTAAAGGTTTCACTCCGCTCTAACCCCACTAGAAGAGCTGTTTTTCCTTTTAAACAACATTGACCTCAAAGAGAGTAATGGGTCCAGAGGAAGATATCAGGGCTCATAACAATATATCAGTAAGGGCCTAGAAGAAGACAGACCAACTGAAAGGTTCAACCAAGGTCACAGATAGATTAATTAAAACATACAAAGCATATATTCCTTAAATAAATAAAGACATGTAGAAGCAGATAACCTGACGTTGCATCAGTACAGTTAAACTCACTCCTACATCAGTGTGTTTATGTGTGTGTGTTTTGGTTTTACTATCCTTGTGGGGACATTTCGCCAGCTATTTCACGCTTAGGGGTTAGGTTTAGGGTCAGGGTTAGAATTAGGGTTATGGGTAAGGGATTAGGTTTTGGGTGAGGAGTTAGGGTAAGGTTTATGGGTTTGGGGTTAAGGTTTGGGAAAAACTACATTTTTCTTAACCTGAGCACAAGAAAGCGAAGGTAACCTGCCTAAATTATTACTGCCCCGTAGCACTCACGTCGGTAGCCATGAAGTGCTTCGAAAGGCTGGTCATGACTCACATCAACACCATCATGCCAGAAACCCTAGACCCACTCCAATTTGCATACCGCCCCAACAGATCCATAAATGACACAATCTCAATCGCACTCCACACTGCACTTTCCCTCCCGGACAAAAGGAACACCAATGTGAAAATGCTGTTCATTGACAACAGCCCAGCGTTCAACACCATAATACCAACAATGCTCATCATTAAGCTAAGGACCCTAGGACTGAACACCTCACTCTGCAACTGAATCCTGGACTTCCTGACAGGCCGCCTCCAGGTGCTATGGGTAGGCAACAACACGCTGATCCTCAACACTGGGGTCCCTCAGGGTTGTGTGCTTAGTCCCCTCCTGTACTCCCTGTTCACCCATGACTGCATGGCCAAGCATGACTCCAACACCATCATTAAGTTTGCTGATGACACAACAGTGGCACCGACAACGATGAGACAGTCTATTGGGAGGAGGTCAGAGACCGGGCAGTGTGGTGCTGGGACATCAACCTCTCCCTCAATGTGAGCAAGACAACGGAGCTGATCGTGGACTATAGGAAAAGGAGGTCCGAACAGCCCCCCATTAACATCAACAGGGCTGAAGTGGAGAGGGTTGAGAGTTTCAAGTTCCTTGGTATCCACATCACCAATGAACTATCATGGTCCAAACACACCAAGTCAGTTGTGAAGAGGGCACAACCACACCTTTTCCCCCTCCGGAGACTGAAAAGATTTGGCATGGGTCCCCAGATCCTCATAAAGTTCTACAGCTGCACCATCGAGAGCATCTTGACTGGTTGCATCACCGACTGGTATGGCAACTGCTCGGCATATGATTGTAAAGCACAACAGAGGGTAGTGTGTACGGCCCAGTACCTCACTGGGGCCAAGCTTCCTGACATCCAGGACCTACAGTACCAGGCAAAAGTTTGGACACACCTACTCATTCAAGGGTTTTCTTTATTTCTACTATTTTAATAATAAGAATAATATAATATTATTATAATATTAATAGAATATTAGAATAATAGAGAAGACATCAAAACTCTGAAATAACACATATGGACTATGTCTCATCGCTACAACTCGCTACTACAACAATTGGATACCACGAAAAAGGGGTAAAAAAATATATATATATTTTAACCAAGAAAAAAATATATAATATTTTAAGAAAATAAAGGTAAAAAAAATGTATAATATTTTAAGAAAATAAAGGTAAAAAAATATATATATATTTGCAGAATTAAAGGACACCAATAAGAAGAAGAGACTTGATTGGGCCAAGAAACACAAGCACATAAGACCGGTGGAAATCTGGTCTGATGAGTCCAAATGTGAGATTTTTGATTCCAACCACTGTGTCTTTGTGAGACGCAGAGAAGGTGAACAGATGATCTCCACATGTTCCCACCGTAAAGCATGGAGGAGGAGGTTTGATGGTGTGGGGGTGCTTTGCTGGTGACACTGTCAATGATTTATTCAAGGCAGACTTAACCAGCATGGCTGCCACAGCATTCTGCAGTGATACGCCATCCCATCTGGTTTGCATTTAGTGGGACTATCATTTGTTTTTCCAAAGGACAATGACCCAACCCATCTCCAGGCTATGTAAGGGCGATTTGACCAAGAAGGAAAGTGATGGAGTGCTGCATCAGATGACCTGGCATCCCCAATCACCCACCCTCAACCAAATTGAGATGGTTTGGGATGAGTTGCAGAGTGAAGGACTGATGAGGACCACAGAGTGAAGGAAAAGCAGCCAACAAGTGCTCAGCATATGTGGGAACTGTTGGAAAAGCATTCCAGCTGAAGCTGGTTGAGAGAATGCCAAGAGTGTGCAAAGCTGTCATCAAGGCAAAGGGTGGCTATTTTGAGGAATCTAAAATCAAAAATATATTTTGATTTGTTAACACTTTTTTTGGTTACTACATGATTCCATATGTGTTATTTCATTGTTTTGATGTCTTCACTATTATTCTACAATGTAGAAAATAGTAAAAATAAAGAAAACCCTTGAATAAGTAGTTAACTAGGCAGTGTCAGAGGAAGGCCCAAAAAATGGTCAAAGACTCCAGTCACCCAAGTCATAGACTGTTCTCTATGCTACCGCACGGCAAGCGGTATTGGAGTGCCAAGTCTAGGACCAAAAACAGCTTCGACCCCCAAGCCATAAGACTCCTGAACAATTAATCAAATGGCCACCCAGACTATTTACATGGTAATCAACTAAAGAGTCTAAGAGTATAGTGTGCTGATCTAGGATCAGTGTTGTCTCTTAAATCATAATGAATACGAGTGGGGACCTGATCCTAAATCAGCATTCCTACTCTGAGACGCTTTGTGAATACCGGCCCTGACCTGTGCCAATACCTGCTGTTCTGTTTTTACTGGTGGCATGTCCATGTTTGAGGTACTGCATATTGTTCCATAATAGTGTTGAGTCATGATAAACTGATGATACACTATTTTATTACATAATACAAAGTACTGAAATGCAGTTCCATCCCGTGATCATCGGTATATTGCCTTTTCCAATGAGTGCATATCTTAATATTTTAGATTACAAACGTTGGAATATGACCTTTAGCTCCTGACAAGAAGAAAATGGCCAAATTAGCATTTTTCCTGGCAGCCCGTGGCAGTGTGCTAGCTGTGCCATGTGATTAGCATTTTGATTAAGAGACAAACAAACAGAGAAATAACACATGCATAAAGAGAGCTTAGTTAGAGGGTGTCATGCCAGTGAGCCACACAGGACAACTAGACAAACTGACAAGATCCAATGTAGAGGAGGAATTAAAAGTCCACTTGAAGGAAAGAAATATTGGCTGCAATAAGCTGTTTTAATCAGAGGTGAAATGGAAGCTGCAGTGATGTGTCTCACTTGGTAGAGTATGGCACTCGCAACACCAGGGTTGTGGCTTCAATTCCCATGGGGGACAGGATGAAAATGTATGCATGCAGTAAGTCACTCTGGATAAGAGTGTTTGGTAAATGGAAGGCAGGCAGACTCTACTTCTGCCAGCCTTCCATAGTAGTTAGCTACCGGTTCGTCTGGTTAAGGAACACAAGCTGCTTTACGAAGTTAAAAACAATAGTATTAAGTAAAACAATAGTCTCTAGCTTTGATTGTCTTTCTCCCCCTTGAGTGTAGAAAAGTAGGCTGTCTTGCTCAACCCTCCCACTTTCCCAATGTCATTCCATAGTCAGGTTCTGACAAGCCTCTCTCTTTCTACAGAGAAAACCGATTTTTTCTAGCCCTAACTGTTCAAAAGCTATGACCCATATTACCGGTGCTAGGTATTTTTTAAATTATTATTATTTATTAATTTAAAAAATTGCCTTAGGGACTCGTCACTCGACTCGTGACTCGACCATTGGTGACACGGACTTGGACTCGAGCACTGGGCACTTGGGACTCAACTTGGACTAAAAGTTTAGTGACTAAAAGTTTAGCGACTCGTCTATATCACTGGGAAGAAGTACCTAAGACAAACACACAAGAAGGTGGTAGGTAGCCTAGTGGTTAGAGCATTGGACTAGTAATTGGAAGGTTGCAATATTGAATCCCCGAGCTGACAAGGTAAAAATCTGTCGTTCTGCCCCTGAAAAAAACACTGTTCTCAGGCCAACATTGAAAATTAGAATTTGTTCTTAACTGACTTGCCTAGTTTAATAAAGGAAAAAAAAAAAAAAGAATAGTCAAGTGCGGTTTTGTGTGGTTCAGCTAATAATAGCTTAGTCCTAGCAACACCAGAGTTGTGGGTTCAATTCCAGCTTGTGTCACATACAGTATATATACAAATATATGCACTCACAGAACTGTAAGTTGCAAGTCAGCTAAATGGTATATAAAAGTTTGCAGCATGGATTTTGCAGATAAAATCTCTATTGGTTGTTCTCTGACAGACTGTGTTCTCTCTCTTTCTTCTTCTCCTGATATATAACCTAACGTCCTAGTCCTGTCAGGAACAACACAATATGATTCATTACCCCTTTAGAAAGAAATCAGAGTCTTCCTCCCCTTCCTCTCCGCTACCTTCCATCCTGCTAATTACTAAAACTAGCTGACCTTCCCTCCATCTCTTCACCCCTCCACCATAGGCTGCATCCCAAATGGCACCATATTCATTATATAGGGATATATTAGGAAGGGAATAGGTGGCTATTTGGGACACAGACCCAGTCTCCTGGGCACGGTGCGGTCAGTTATCATTTGCGCTGTAGAGATGTGGAGGCAATGTATTACTTTCTGCCCCATTCCTGCCCACTTTAGGAGAGGCAGCCCCTGGGCTCAGCTCCACCAAAAGAAGAAATAGGCCTACATGCGGAATGTGAATATATTTGCTGCATTCACAGAAAGAAAGATAGAGAGATAGAGATATAGAGAGAATGAGAGAGAGAGAAAGAGAGAGAGGTGTGAATATGCAGCATATTTCACATATTTAACAATTAATTGATTTAGCTAATTCTACTTTGTAAACAGTTTATATAATTATGTAACCTTTGACCAGAAAACATCTTGCAGTTAGTTAATGCAAGTAATGTACTGTTTATAATATGCCAAATGCATTGACTGATATACTCCATAAATGCCAAAGAAGTTGGTTACAGTCAGCATCACTTATTCATATCATAGTTAGATAGTGTCAGTGATATCAGGTTCTCCCTCTGGGTGTGAAACAGTAGTGTTGTGCTGCTAGACAAGGCTCATCATATCACTGTCAACAGTGTCAATGTCATTGTTTCCCCATCACATGGCAGACAATTATCTTCCAATAAACTGAGAATGATTAGAACCATAGCTACAGGACAGGACAGGTGGACGGCTGACGAGGAGATACAGTGTCTCTGTCCCAAATAATACCCTACTCCATATAGTGCCCATAGGGCTCTGGTCAAAATGAGTGCACTATAAAGGGAATAGGGTGACATTTGGGACACATACAGTGCTTAAGCATCCCATAGATCACCTTCACACTGAGTTGGAGGCTCTATAAATCATACCAGACAGAATGGGACTAATTACAGGCTGCACCCCAAATGGCACCCTATTCCCTATATAATTCCCTTAAAGCAAATGCTAAAACGTATTTTAAATATTTCAAATACATTTTTAACCCAGGTCTGCCAGTCACCTAAAAAGCTATCTCATCTCACTACACAATAGCAGTCACAGGGACAGGGACCATATAGGCCTATCCTAAGTGTTTGCACAAGAGCGAAGTTTGCAGTGATAATAGCTTATTACTTTATAGTAGATGGCGATTAATCAACCCTGAGTTCATTTCAGCCTAACAACAACCCCGCACGACTTGATTTGGAATTGAGGAATGGGGCTGGGGATCATATTGGCATGATAATTTGTGAATGAATAAAGCAAGTCCATTTCTTCACAATCAAAATAGCTTATTATTAAATTAACTATACCCAGTGGGGAACCGTGAGGGCATCCTGCGCCTTCAGAGAGGCCCTAAGGATTTATAAAATAATTGTTGTAGTTTTAAAATATAAAATGTTGTTTTAATTTCTATTTAATCTTTTCAATAATTTTTCAATGGTATTGTAATTATGTGAATATTTTCATTGATATTCTGATTTAATCTTGCGTTGGAAAGGAAAGGATTAACGGGTGAAGAGAAAAAATATCCAATCAGGATTTTTCTTTGGTAGTCTCTGGGTAGATAAACCTGGCTAGCTAAGTCAGCCATTGGCTAAGCACTCAGAAGCTAGATAGAAGGCAGCTGCAATTGAGGGAGTTCTATTAACCTGAAAAATGGTGCATCGGTCTATGGACCATGACGTGAACGGGAAAAAGAGGTAAGGGAGGGGCACCCTTCTCAAATCGAACCGTAATCTGCCCCACTCAGTCAAACTAGTTTTCCTTGGGAAGCAGATAAAGCATCTTTATCAAAAGCAATCACTTTTGCATGTGAAAACACAGATTCCTACTCATTACTCTACATGCTTAATGTTTTTGTTTTGAGCCGACTTAGCTGTGGACTTTGAACAGGGCACCTGGCTCACACCTAGAGACAGACCTGTTCTGAAACTAATTCCAAAACTAATTCCAATCACTTTTCACCCGGTGCAAGATAATCGAATCACCTCACTCAACTGTATTAGTGCAGAAGTTTGGAGCGACAGTTGTCTTAACCAATCACATTTTGACTTGTAAAAAAAAATAATGGAAAGGCAGACAGGTCACTGCAATTGTGAACAGTAGGTGTCCTAAGGTCTAGCTAGTAGCTAGCTAGCTTTAGTTGTAGGTTAGTTAAAAGTGTGTAGCGTCTGCAACAAGTGTTATCGAAGAGGATGTTGATGCTAATTTGTTGGCTTTGCCCTTTTCAAGATAAACTAACGTTGGATTAATTGTTGCCTCTAGGGCAATTTATGTGAATGTTGATGAGCATATTGATATGTATAGTGTACACTAAGTTTACAAAACATTAAGAATACCTGCTCTTTCCATGACAGACTGACCAGGGGAATCCAGGTGAAAACAACAGTATGATCCCTTATTGATGTCACTTGTTTTTCCCCTTCAATCAGTGTAGAGGATGGGGAGGAGACATGTTAAAGAAAGATTTGTAAGCCTTGAGACAGTTGAGACATGGATTGTGTATGTGTGCCATTCAGAGAGTGAATTGGCAAGACAAAAGATTTAAGTGCCTCTGAACGGGGTATGGTAGGTGCCAGGCGCACTGGTTTGTGTCAAGGTTCGTAATGTTTTGCACACTCAGTGTATATTGATGTGTTAGATGTGTATTAATGTGAAAGAGACCTTGGTCTCAGCATGAGTCCCTGTACATTCCCTCGTCTTTTCAGTTCGCTGCAGCTAGCGACTGGAACGAGCTGCAACAAACACTCAAACTGGACCGTTTTATCTCAATCTCTTCATTCATTCAACTCAATCATGGACACTACTACTGACAGTTGTGGCTGCTTTGCGTGATGTATTGTTGTCTCTACCTTCCTGCCCTTTGTGCTGTTGTCTGTGGCCAATGATGTTATTACCCTGTTTTGTGCTGCTACCATGTTGTTGTCATGTTGTGTTGCTACTATACTATACTATATGTTGCTGCCATGCTATGTTGTTGTCTTAGGTCTCTATTTTTGTAGTATTGTGTTGTCTCTCTTGTCGTGATGTGTGTTTTGTCCTATATTTTTATTTCATTTATTTTTATTTTGAATCCCAGCCCCCGTCCCTGCAGGAGGCCTTTGGCCTTGTGGTAGGCCATCATTGTAAGTAAGAATATGTTC
Source organism: Oncorhynchus mykiss (assembly GCF_057628025.1). Taxonomy (NCBI): domain Eukaryota; kingdom Metazoa; phylum Chordata; class Actinopteri; order Salmoniformes; family Salmonidae; genus Oncorhynchus; species Oncorhynchus mykiss. Next base: position 73,021,541 of record NC_143024.1, read on the forward strand.
TTAACTGACTTGGCTAGTTAAATAAAGGTTAAATAAAAATGTAAAATAATAATAAATAAAGGCTAAATATCCAAATATAGTAAGCACATCTAAATAGAAGACATTATTTTGATACTTCATAAAACTTATGTCATTAAAGATAAGCATTCTGCTCTAAGAGCTGTATAGTCTACTAATAGCCAGAAACATGCGAAAAAATGGTTGTCACTTAACTCTGCCCTGCAGTAAAATGTGTATAAAGAAGAATCTGTCAATGTCAGACAAGATCCAAAAAGTGGATACATACAGTCATTCGGGCGGCAGGTGGCATAGTGTTGGGCCAGTAACAAGGTAGCCTAGCGTCGGGCCAGTAACCGAAAAGTTGCTGGATCGAATCCCCGAGCTGACCGGGTAAAAATCTGTTGTTCTGCCCCTGAAAAAGGCACTTAACCCACTGTTCCCCAGTAGGCCGTCATTGTAAATAAGAATTTGTTCTTTAACTGACTTATCATCCACTTATTGTAAAATTATCAAGCAGCATTCTGGACACTGTTAGCAGATCAGCTCTTCATTTTAAACAAAACACATTTACCTAGAAGACAACAAAAGACAAGACTTTAAGTCGGAATAATGGATTTGTAAAGGATTATCTCATGACAACAAAGCTTGTAGCCCATTGACAGCATTATCACTAGGCTGCACAAAGCGAAACCGTTAGCCCACTCTTCAATCGTACTCATTGCCTACAATCAAGGTGGACTGACCAGCCTGAAAACGATCACTGAATCGGACTCAGAAATCGAACTTAAAACCTCATAATTATATGGAGAGATGTCCTTTTATTTTCTTTCTTTCTTTTTTGGATTCAATGCATGCCATGTTTAGCCACCATGGAAATTATATGACATTACTTGACACGAAGCTATGGATTTATTTCCTAACAGGTGGCATGTGTGCAAGAGCCAAGACAAATTAATAACATGTGCATTACTGGTCCGCAAAATAGGAGAACAAACTACGCTCGACGATGCTCAGTTGACATAACATTCTCGCATCACAGCGCAGTCAAGCTCGCTTTCAAATTCTGAAGACACAGCATAACACTTTTATTGCAATTCAACTTTCAAATAACTTTCAACTAAGAAAATTGCTTCCAAAAACAGACTTCGCGTAAAATGAAAGAATAATGCCCCATGTCTATTATTTCAGTGTAAGGATGTAAGGAGTTCGTTAAAGTGGGAACGTCCAGTTGACTCCATCTATTTACCTTGCAAATGGTTCGGTGTGAAATGATGAGGAAATCCGCTCAAATCCATTTGATAATAACTCACGTCTTGCAGTGTATTGCATTACCTGTAGATACCCTTGGATGTCAGGAAAGTAAAACCGTCTCCGTTTTGTTCTTGCCGGTTGTTCCAAACGCCTTCTCCACTGACTCGCGCTCAGAATGTTTGACTGCGATGAGCTGCATGCGCTTGCTCTGCTTTGACCAAAAAACCTTCACGCATGCTCATCCCAGGGCGGAGGCAGCAATAGCAGACCTACCTGAGCCCGCGCAGTAGACTATGGTCTACATTAAGCTACCAGTACTCTGTCTTCCTGCTCTAAAAAAAAGTGTTTTATTTCTCTCAGCTTTATTTAAAAAATTCAAATATTTTGACATTAATCGCTGGTGTTTACTATAATAAACATGCGTAAATGCGCACAGTTATAAACTATATTTAAGTATTCAAAATAATAAAATCAACATTAACAATCTATTGGGAGATGAGACTTAATTGTATGCTACAGTTTTGGTCATCCTGTAAACCTACTATTTTAGAAGTTAAATGCAGGGTTCAGAACACAACCCACACACTGAGGTCTTCCTCTCCTCTCATAAACTTCCTGTGGTCGAGTTAGTTAGGTGGTTCTACACCCTCTCCTTCTCTGGATTAAAATGTATTCATGAGTAAAGCCACTTGAAAATGCACACACTTAGTGTGTTCTAGTAAAATAGTTAGAATACTTACAGTACCAGTCAAATGTTTGGATACACCTACTCATTCCAGGGTTGGTCTCTATTTATAAAATTTTCTACATAGTAGAATAATAGTTAAGACATCAAAACTATGAAATAACACATATGGAATCATGTAGTAACCAAGAAAGTGTTAAACAAATCTAAATATATTCTACATTTGAGATTCTTCAAGGTAGCCACCCTTGGCCTGGATGAAAGCTTTACACACTCTTGGCATTCTAATGAGGAAGTCACCTGGAATGCATTCCAATTAACAGGTGTGCCTTGTTAAAAGTTTATTTATGGAATTTCTTTCCAAGTCCATATTAAGGCAAAAACAGCTTAAATAAGCAAAGAGAAACAACAGTCAACCAATACTTTAAGACATGAAGGTCAGTTAATGGGGAATATTTCAAGAACTTTGAAAGTTTCTTCAAGTGCAGTCGCAAAAACCGTCAAGTGATATGATGAACTGGCTCTCATGAGGACCGCCATAGGAAAGGAAGTCCCAGAGTTACCTCTGCTGCAGAGGATAAGCTCATTAGAGTTACCAGCCTCAGAAATTGCAGCCCAAATAAATGCTTCACAGAGTTCAAGTAACAGACACATTTCATTTCAACATCAACTGTTCAGAGGAGACTATGTGAAACAGCGTGAATCAGGACTTCATGGTCAAATTGCTGCAAGGAAACCACTACTAAAGGACACCGATAAGAAGAAGAGACTTGCTTGGGCCAAGAACCATGAGCAATGGACATTAGACCGGTGGAAATCTGTCCTTTGGTCTGATGAGTCCAAATTGGAGATTTTTGGTTCCAACCGCCGTGTTTTTGTGAGACGCAGAGAAGGTGAACAGATGATGTGTGGTTCCCACCGTGAAGCATGGAAGAGGAGGTGTGATGGTGTGGGGGTGCTTCGCTGGTGACACTGTCAGTGATTTATTTAGAATTCAAGGCACACTTAACCAGTAAGGCTACCACAGCATTCCGCAGCGACACGCCATCCCATCTGGTTTGCGCTTAGTGGGACTCTCAATTGTTTTTTAACAGGACAATGATCCCAAACACACCTCCAGGCTGTGTAAGGGCTATTTGACCATCCAATAGTCAAAGGTGCTTCATCAGATGACCTTGCATCCACGATCACCCGACCTCAACCCAATTGAGATGGTTTGGGATGAGTTGGACCGCAGAGTGAAGGGAAAGCAGCCAACAATTGCTCAGCATATGTGGGAACTCCTTCAAGACAGTTAGAAAAGTATTCCTCATGAAGCTGGTTGAGAGAATGCCAAGAGTGTGCAAAGTTTTTATCAAGGGAAAGGGTGGCTACTCTGAGGAATCTCAAATTTAAAATATATTTTCATTTGTTTAACACTTTTTTGGTTACTACATGGTTCCATGTGTGTTATTTCATAGTTCATAGTGAGACACTTCTTCAGCAACAAGTCAGTTCGTCAAATTTCTGCCTTCCTAGAACTGCCCGGGCAACTGTAAGTGGTGTTATTGTGAAGTGGAAAAATCTAGGAGCAACAATGGCTCAGCCGCGAAGTTGTAGGCCACACAAGCTCACAGAACTGAACCGCCAAGTGCTGAAGCGCGTAGCGCATAAAAATTGTTGTTATAGCAGCAGCTCCTTAATAATGCCCATGATTTTGAAATGAGATGTTCGACGAGCAGGTGTCCACATACCTTTGGCCATGTAGTGTATCTTTGTGCCTCTGTCTTATGTATGCCCCTCTTAATAAGCTCATAGGTAGTAGAAAGCCATTACCAATTTACAGCTGCTTTCATTCATTCACTTTACATCTACTATCTGTGAGACTGGCAGTAAAGGTTATATATCACATAACTACGATATATTGGATATCATATATATCCTTTAGGGCACACTGTAAATACTTCTCAAACTAACTAACATATGTTGTTGTTATAATGTTACGTATTCTGAAGGGTTAAATAGGATAAATGTTCATGTCCGTAAGGGGGAATATTTTCTTAGGCAAACAGTACTGCTGTATAGAAAAAATACAGTGTACCACAGGATGCTGGTGGCAACTTAATTGGGGAGGATGGGCTCGTGGTAGGCTGCTGAGGGGAGAAGGCTCACAATAATGACTGGAGCGGAATTGGTGGGATGGTATCACATACATAAAACACGTGTTTCCATGGGTTTGATGCCATTCCATTTGCTCCGTTCCAGCCATTATTATGAGCCGTTCTCCCCTCAGCAGCCTTCACTGCAGTGTACATGGCACAATTAAACATCTACACAATGCATACATTGCACGTTACCCATGCCATATACAGTACATTGTACACATCTTGTGCCTAAAATATCAAACAGATACCTGATTGTTGCAAAGTTAGTCGATCTACAATCTTATCTCCAGCACATCCAAGAGACAAATGAGAAAAAGTATGAAAATCTGTAGCCTGCATCTAAAACTCCTGCATCTAAAATTACCTCCATTCACAGAGGTGCTACATTCCTTTCAGATACTGGTGCCCCTTCACTTTACTTCCATTCACTTCTACAGACATAGGGCCCGACTCAGACTTAGGAAATGTACACATTTCCCTCTTGCTGGCCAACAGATACTTTCTTGGAGTGTTCATTCAATAGGGTTTTCAGCACATTATCTAAAGCCATCCAGTTAAATTTGGTGAACCTTTAATTGAGTTTTCTCGACAGACTCACTATAAATTATGGAGAGAATGTTTCAGAATAATAGGGATCAATGAAATAAATCCATGAATAAATAAAATCAGTAAAAAAAAGAAACGCCCTCTCACTGTCAACTGTGTTAATTTTCAGCAAACTTAACATGTGTAACAGTATAACTTTAAACCGTCCCCTCACCCATACCCGGGCGCGAACCAGGGACCTTCTGCACACATCAACAACTGACACCTACGAAGCGTCGTTACCCATCGCTCCACAAAAGCCGCGGCCCTTGCAGAGCAAGGGGAACAACTACTTCAAGGTCTCAGAGCAAGTGACGTCACCGATTGAAACGCTATTTAGCGCACACCGCTAACTAAGCTAGCCGTTTCACATCCGTTACACATGTGTAAATATTTGTATGAACATAACAAGATTCAACAACTGAGACATAAACTGAACAAGTTCCACAGACATGACAAAAGGAATAATGTGTCCCTGAACAAAGGGGGGGGGGGGGGGGGGGTCAAAATCAAAGGTAACAAACAGTCAGTATCTGGTTTGGCCACCAGCTGCATTAAGTACCCCACTCTTCCACCAAGGCACCTGCAAGTTCCCAGACATTTCTGTGGGGAACGGACCTAGCCTTCACCCTCCGATCCAACAGGTCTCAGATGTGCTCAATGAGATTAAGATCCGGGCTCTTCGCTGGCCATGGCAGAACACTGACATTCCTGTCTTGCAGGAAATCACGCACAGAACGAGCAGTATGGCTCATGGTATTGTTATGCTTGAGGGTCTTGTCAGGATGAGCCTGCAGGAAGGGTACCACATGAGGTAGGAGGATGTCTTCCCTGTAACGCACAGCATTGAGATTGCCTGAAATGACAACAAACTCAGTCCGATGATGCGGTGAAACACCGCTCCGGACTCTGACGGACCCTCCACCTCCAAATCGATCCCTCTCCAGAGTACAGGCCTCGGTGTAACGATCATTCCTTCAACGATAAACGCAAATCCGACCATCACCTCTGGTGAGACAAAACCGTGACTCTTCAGTGAAGAGCACTTTTTGCCAGTCCAGTCTGTTCCAGCGACGGTGGGTTTGTGCCCATAGGCGACGTTGTTGCCGGTGATGTCTGGTGAGGACCTGCCTTACAACAGGCCTACAAGCCCTCAGTCCAGCCTCCCTCAGCCTATTGCGGACAGTCTGAGCACTGATGGAGGGATTGTGCGTTCCTGGTGTAACTCAGGCAGTTGTTGTTGCCATCCTGTACCTGTCCTGCAGGTGTGATGTTCGCATGTACCGATCCTGTGCAGGTGTTGTTACAAGTGGTCTGCCACTGCGAGGATGATCAGCTGTCCGTCCTGTCTCCCTGTAGCGCGGTCTTAGGTGTCTCACAGTACAGACATTGCAATGTATTGCCCTGGCCACATCTGCAGTCCTCATGCCTCCTTGCAGCATGCCTAAGGCACGTTCACGCAGATGAGCAGAGAGCCTGGGCATCTTTCTTTTGGTGTTTTTCAGAGTCAGCAGAAAGGCCTCCTTAGTGTCCTAAGTTTTCATAACTGTGACCTGTATTGCCTACCGTCTGTAAGCTGTTAGTGACTCATTGTCATCACCAATTGGTAGATAAAAAAATATTCTGATCTTGTATATTATTTAGGGTTAGGAAAGTATTTATGAATAATAAAAAGACAGGTTCGGATAGGCTTTACACCAAAAATATATTGGTGAATCAAAAATACAGTGGTTTGATTCATCCTGAAAGTTGCCATATTCAATTGCTCAATCCATTAAATATTGGAAGGTGAGAAAGTGTTCAATAGTGGTTAACAGTAGCCCTATAAATCTAACCTAATAAACCTCACTAATCACAGAACTGTGATGACAATGGTCCAGTCATCGATAACTGTGCGCCAGGCTCCAGATTTAAACTGCTACCTATGGTCTGCATTACACAATGATTCAAATTTAAGGAAACTAACACTAAAGTGACAGTTATAAATGTATGTGGGTATAATTAATGGTGGCTACCGATAGTACTAATATTTAACACAATACAAATTGTAAAGAACACAAAGAGAAGTCCAGGCATATTATTAAAAATCCGACCATCACCCCTGGCCATTTTGATGAAATGTATCACTAGCCACTTTAAACAATGCCGCTTTATATGTTTTCATACCCTACATTACTCATCTCATATGTGTATACTGTACTCTATACCATCTACTGCATCTTGTCTCTGCCGTTTGGCAATCACTCATTTATATATGTTTATGTACATATTCGTACTCATTCCTTTACACTTATGTGTATAAGGTAGTTGTTGTGAAATTGTTACGTTATGTTACTTGTTAGATATACTGCATGGTTGGAACTAGAAGCACAAGCATTTCGCTACATTTGCATTAACATCTGCTAACTATGTGTATGTGACAAATACATTTGATTTGATTTGATAAAACATTGTAGAAATCATAAATCAACTCGGTAGGTTTGGCACTCAACTGTCATTTGCACATGGCTACAGAAGCCTATAGCTTGGGTCTCCAAATTTCCTCCCTGCAGGTTATAAGGCCAGCATTTCATAAACTTGGTTGATATGCTTTAGTTTGCTGCCATATTACTGGTTTCACATTTGTCACGAGCGATCATGAGGTAAAATAGATCTTAAACAATTGTCATTTATATTTACAATCCCGTATTAATAGTTCAGCCTCTTATCAATTAGTAAATGAGAGTGCATGGAGAATAGTGATATTTCTATCAAGGGATGGAACCGTTTCAGGGAACAGATCAGAAAACCAGAAAATAAATACATTATTTGAGGAAAAGAATACGAACCAGAAATGAAAGTGATCTATACTGTTCTGGAACATTCCAAGCATTTTATTTCCAGTCCCACAAAAATTGCCTATGCAAAGCCCTCACTGTCACTCAGAAACTTATTGCAGAGTCTGCCTGCCAGCTGGAAATCTTTTCCAGTGGGTGTGGGTGTGTGTAGTAGGGTTGAATGGCAGGAACCCGGTTACTGAGATTTACAGAGATTTACCAACCAAAACCACTCCCTTTTCCCAGGATAAACAACTGTGAGAAACTGGTAAATTATAACAAATGCTTTATATCAAATCAAATTTTATGGGCCTTCCTCTGACACAGCTGAGTATATAGGTCCTGGATGTCAGGAAGTTTTGCCCCAGTGATGTACTGGGCAGAACGCACTACCCTCTGTTGTGCCTTACGGTCAGATGCCGAGCAGTTGCCATACCAGGCGGTGACGCAACTGGTCAGGATGCTCTCGATGGTGCAGCTGTAGAACTTTTAGAGGATCTGGGGACAAATCTTTTCAGTCTCCTAAGGTGGAAAAGGTGTTGTCGTGCCCTCTTCACAACTGTCTTGGTGTGTTTGGACCATGATAGTTGGTTGATGATGTGCACACCAAGGAACTTGAAACTCTCGACCAGCTCAACTTCAGTCCCATCGATGTTAATGGGGGCCTGTTCGGCCCTCCTTTTCCTGTAGTCCACGATCAGCTACAGTTTTGAATTTTGCGCCCTGCACTTTCACTGGCTGTTGTCATATCAACCCGTTAACGGGATTGCAGCCCTAAGTTAATGACTCCAACCTAAGTGTACAGTGGGACAAAAAAGTATTTAGTCAGACACCAATTGTGCAAGTTCTCCCACTTAAAAAGATGAGAGAGGCCTGTAATTTTCATCATAGGTATACTTCAACTATGACAGACAAAATGAGAAAAAAAATCCATTCCATTGTAGGATTTTTAATGAATTTATTTGCAAATTATGGTGGAAAATAAGTATTTGGTCAATAACAAAAGTTTATCTCAATACTTTGTTATATACAAATCAAATTTATTTATATAGCCCTTCGTACATCAGCTGACATCTCAAAGTGCTGTACAAAAACCCAGCCTAAAACCCCAAACAGCAAGCAATGCAGGTGTAGAAGCACGGTGGCTAGGAAAAACTCCCTAGAAAGGCCAAAACCTAGGAAGGAACCTAGAGAGGAACCAGGCTATGTGGGGTGGCCAGTCCTCTTCTGGCTGTGCCGGGTGGAGATTATAACAGAACATGGCCAAGATGTTCAAATGTTCATAAATGACCAGCATGGTCCAATAATAATAAGGCAGAACAGTTGAAACTGGAGCAGCAGCACGGCCAGGTGGACTGGGGACAGCAAGGAGTCATCATGTCAGGTCGTCCTGAGGCATGGTCCTAGGGCTCAGGTCCTCCGAGAGAGAGAAAGAAAGAGAGAAAGAGAGAATTAGAGAGAGCACACTTAAATTCACACAGGACACCGAATAGGACAGGAGAAGTACTCCAGATATAACAAACTGACCCTAGCCCCCTGACACAAACTACTGCAGCATAAATACTGGAGGCTGAGACATATACTGTACCCTTTGTTGGCAATGACAGAGGTCAAACGTTTTCTGTAAGTCTTCACAAGGTTTTCACACACTGTTGCTGGTATTTTGGCCCATTCCTCCATGCAGATCTCCTCTAGAGCAGGGATGTTTTGGGGCTGTTGCTGGGCAACACAGACTTTCAACTCCCTCCAAAGATTTTCTATGGGGTTGAGATCTGGAGACTGGCTAGGCCACTCCAGGACCTTGAAATGCTTCTTACAAAGCCACTCCTTCGTTGCCTGGGCGGTGTGTTTGGGATCATTGTCATGCTGAAAGACCCAGCCACGTTTCATCTTCAATGTCCTTGCTGATGGAAGGAGGTTTTCACTCAAAATCTCACAATACATGTCCCCATTCATTCTTTCCTTTACACGGATCAGTCGTCCTGGTCCCTTTGCAGAAAAACAGCCCCAAAGCATGATGTTTCCACCCCCATGCTTCACAGTAAGTATGGTGTTCTTTGGATGCAACTCAGCATTCTTTGTCCTCCAAACACGACGAGTTGAGTTTTTACCAAAAAGTTATATTTTGGTTTCATCTGACCATATGACATTCTCCCAATCTTCTTCTGGATCATCCAAATGCTCTCTAGCAAACTTCAGACGGGCCTGGACATGTACTGGCTTAAGCAGGGGGACACGTCTGGCACTGCAGGATTTGAGTACCTGGCGGCGTAGTGTGTTACTGATGGTAGGCTTTGTTACTTTGGTCCCAGCTCTCTGCAGGTCATTCACTAGGTCCCCCCGTGTGGTTCTGGGATTTTTGCTCACCGATCTTGTGATCATTTTGACCCCACGGGGTGAGATATTGCGTGGAGCCCCAGATCGAGGGAGATTATCAGTGGTCTTGTATGTCTTCCATTCCCTAATAATTGCTCCCACAGTTGATTTCTTCAAACCAAGCTGCGTACTTATTGCAGATTCAGTCTTCCCAGCCTGGTGCAGGTCTACACTTTTGTTTCTGGTGTCCTTTGACAGCTCTTTGGTCTTGGCCATAGTGGAGTTTGGAGTGTGACTGTTTGAGGTTGTGGACAGATGTCTTTTATACTGATAACAAGTTCAAACAGGTGCCATTAATACAGGTAACGAGTGGAGGACAGAGGAGCCTCTTAAAGAAGCCTCTTAAAGAAGAAGTTACAGGTCTGTGAGAGCCAGAAATCTTAATGGAGGGCTTATAAAATGTATTTCATGTATAGCTAGCTCATCAGGCTCCGTTAGCATCAGGCTTGATTTTTTATTAAATTTCCAATCAAATTCAGACTTTTGAATTACACTTCTGGTTTTGTCGGGAAATAGCTAAAAAGTTATTTATTTTTGGGATGGAACATTTAGTAAAATACCAGGAAAATATTCAACCATAGTGTGTAGGCTTATCTACCCCTCCTCTCTGAAGTATAGGTTACCATAGCCCGCCTTACAAGCGTGATTGGCTTACCCAGTGATTTTAGCCATGTACCTCTACTGGCAGCACAGTGTGTGAGATAGTCTTTCATTATGATTAAACCATGCTGTTAATGCAATATACAATTTGCTCTTAAAGACTTTCCTCTACAGATTAAATAGTTTACCCTCTCCATAGCACGCTGCTCTATCCGCACTGATTGGTGAAGTAATTTAATGTTGAGCTAAATGTAAAAACAATTTCGATTTCAGAGGTTTAAAAAGGAACAGAAAAAACTATATTAACCAATACTTTTTGGGTGTTTGAACCCGTTCAGAATTTTTATTTTGCTGGTCAGAACAATGGAACGGAACAAAAAATAATGGTTCAGTTCAGAACAAAATTATTGGAAAATCCAAAACGATTTCTAATAAAAAATAAATTAAGTAAATGTTGTTCCACTTGGAACCGATGTTGCTCGACCTTATTCGTTTCATCAAGCGTAAAGGTGGTGGAATTATGAAGAAATGAAGTCAAAACCAGAATACAGTGTATCTGTAGACACATCATCCCAAACGGGAATTACGTTCCATTTACTGACACTTAACTCGGGTCGGAATTCCCCCCAAAGAGACTGTTCTGTCTCGGGAGTTGAGCAGTCTTAACCCAGTGCAACTGATAACGGAAAAGCATGGTTCTATCATTCCTCGCATCTTATCTCCTTGCTTCTTTTTCAACCTTACTGGAGTTCTAAGGTCCCTCCTATCAGACCTTCTTATGCAATGCATTCTGAGGATGGTCGATGCAAGGATTCAAGGAAAGATTAAATGAGAAAGAGTCACAGATTCCTTCAAGACAACCCACTGAGACTCAACCAGGCACTATAATCTGCAGTATGGGAAACTTGTCTATTGTTCTCCATGAATTCTTAACCGTTTGTATTAATCGTAAAACAGTTGAAATGAAACCTATTCTTCGCTTGGAATCTAATATTTGAAAAGGAATACATTGCGCAGGAAAACATTTGAGGAACACTGGTAGTTAAAGAATTTAACAGCATAACAAAACGAAAACACTGGCATCATGGTCTTCCTTCCTAGCACAGAACCAACCAAATGAATTAAAATATTAACAGTGCTAGTCCTTTTTAACAGAATATGTAGTCTATGCTGATTTTATAATTTCTATTGTGCTTCTACTTTTCAGTTACATCTTAAAGCAAAGCTTGAATCTGCCTCCTATCCACTTCTCCTCCACTAGGCAGGATTCTACTGACAGACATCAGTTCATTCCAGTGATTTCCCAGAGTTCCGTATTCTATCCCAACGGAAGAAATCTTCCATTCTACTAGCCAAAACACAAATGAAAGATGACCCAGTTTTCGTGGTACCCTGTGGTATTTTGATACATACAGTACACCCTTAGGGAGAATGCTGAAGGTCAAATAAGGTAGGCTCTATCTGGAGATCAGTGTGAAGACGTATGTAAATTATGTAAGAGGCATGTATTCATGCATATTGTATACTGTGGGTGATAATGACAGGGTCTTGAATTCATTCTTGCAAGTATGTTCAAAATGAATAATGTCAGATTTGACAAGATCGGATCCTTGAATTGATCTGTGTTAACGATCACCTGCTTGGTGTCGAAAAATGGCAGCGATTCAAACATTTTATGAACTGGCTGATGTTCTTCAATCACAGGTGTTCAGGTTAGACGGCACCCAATGTTTTTAAGTGGACAATGTGTGGCTCAGTCGGTAGAGCATGGAGCTTGAAACACCAAGGGTCATGGATTGGATTCCAGCTGGGGCCAGCCATACGTAAAACGTATGCACGCATGACTAAGTTGCTTTGGATCAAAGCATTTGCTAAATTATAAGGACACTGCCATGCATTGTTCTGGTGTATTTCCCCTCTAACCTGTTTCAATATAGTGCAAACAAGTTCAGTATACTGTATAATATTTAGTAATAAATCAAGTACAATTGAACTGTTGAAAGGTTTTTAATATGTTGTCTCATTCTTTTTACCCCCCCCCCCCCCTCCCCCAAAATAGGTTGCATCAGATACAAACTTCACACATTTTCTTAACATTACCAGTCTTACATTGATAGAACCCACAGAAAGAAACCTTCATATATACACTACTTCTGCAAGCAGAGCTTTGTACTGTTATTGTTCCAATACAACCGCTGAACCATTTCTAAGAAAGACATTTCATTGGGCGATATAAAACATACATTTTATGCATAAACTGTATACATTGAGAGGCACAGAACTATGGCAGAGGATGAGATGGATGAGTCCAATTTACAACTGGCTTATGAACAGCATGACTACAGCGTAGGCTCTGTTTCAACGTTCACACTAGCACACTACTTAGAATGAAGTTCTGGACATGTACTTGTAGTATGCTAGTATGGACATTGGAATGTAAGCCTAGTACATTTCCTTTTTGAGTAACGTCCGTCCGGCTATCTCCGTCTACGTGGGGAGCTATCCCTGCTCCGTTCCTCGTTTCTCCTGGGTTCTCTGTATCTGTCAGAGTGATGGCGGTTCTCCTTGTCCGCCCGCTCTGCTTGCTGCTCCACCCCGTTCCTGTACGAGTTCCTGGAAGAATCTGTGTCTTTCTCCTTGCGGCTGCTCTTCTCCCGTGACTTTGACCTCTCTCTGTTTCTGTACCTGGCTGGTTCCTTCTCAGGGCTGCGGTGTCTGACTCTGTCATGGTCAGCCTGGTCAACCTGGGGGGCTTGGTGTTTCCCATCATATTTCCCCCCATCGTCCCTGTTGTGCCTGCGGGACTCTGGATGTCTGTCACTGTCCTCGTAGTCTCTGCCTCTGTCAGGCCTGCCACGAGGCTGCTCCTCATCTTGGTGCCCCCCACGGTTGCGGTGGGGTCTCTCATACATGAGTTGCGGCGCGTCTTCTTCTCGACCCCGGTGGCGAGAGAATTTGTGGTGGTCCTCAGGCTCTGGTCTACTCCCACCACGCTTCGCCGCCTCCTCATCGCTACTGCTGTCATTGCAGCGACGGTTGTCGTTTCTCGGGCTCTTATTGGGCCGTTGCTCCAGTGGTGACTTCTGATTTGAGGAGGTATTTTTGGAAGAAGCCTTGGACTTGGTCATCTTGTCTTTCTTCTTGTCTTTGTCACTCTTCTTATTTTTTCTCTGGCCCTTGCTCTTCTTACGCCTCGATTCAGAATCTGTAAAACAGTAAGTACGTCTTAGAAGCACGAGATAATTCCAGATTTTGAACCAAAATCTGTTAAACATAAGCAAAGAACCTAAATAAATCCAGAAGCATGAAAACAGCACACCGCATTGCAATCCAATAGAGCGAGACATTATATATGCTGTAAAATAAAATAAAATGACAAGAAAAATCACCCAATGACAGTCTGTCATCACCCAACATCTGCACACACAGGTTGTCCCCCAAATGGCACCATATTCCATATATAGTGCACTTCTAGGCCCTGTTCAAAAACAGTGCACTAAATAGGAAATAGGGTGCGATTTCGGACACAACCTGTGTGTGCAGATAATGTGTGGCGATGACAGACTGCTTTTAGCAGGTGCCTGGAGTGCCCTACTCTGCCATGTTAACATGTCACTCTACCCTACAGAGAGCAGGCCAGGGACACCCAACACCACACCAGTCAAACAGTCACCAGACTGCCAGAGCACTGACTGCAGGGAGGGTGTATTTGTATGTGTGTGGCCATTGCAGGGACTGACTGACTGACTTTACATGCATGTTTTTCATATATATTTGCATACAAATACACAGGATGAATGGTAAATAGCCACATCAACATCACAGCAGGAAACACCTCTAGTATCTCAAACAGGCTTGGTATCATGATCAGGACAATTGAGAACCAACAGAAGCTCAGAGGACATTTCAGTGCCATTGGACATTTCAGTGCAAGGGCATTTCAGAACTATTGATTTGATGTGAAAGCAGTGATTGTGTAGAGAACGTCTTTCTCCAGGACAATTGCTGCTCTCTTCTCAAATAGGACATTTCAAGTTCTGCTCTGACAGACATTTTTCTTTAATTGAATAAGTGAATACAGACAGGTCCTCAGTTGGCTGTGGTTGCATGTCATCAGCAAGGGACTCACACGAAAAGCCATCTTAATGTCCCACAATCAAACAAGAGGTTGCCTAAACAGGTCTTTGGATTAAAACCTTTGCAAAATGGAATTTGGGGAGAAGCATTTTCCAGGGAAACAGTGAAGTCCTTCAAACATCCAAGTTTAATTTCAATAGAGCTGGTCAATTAAAATAATTAGCATGCCGAGTGAGAGGGACTGAGTACAACACAGTGACATTCTTCAAGGTGAGGCAAGCGATGACCCATAACCCAGGCGCGCGCACACGCACACAAGCAACAGGCTGTGCCACCCTCACATCAGGGACAGGACCTCCCCGACACAACACAGGCATTTTAATTAGGTAGAGGTGAATGTGGAGGGCAGACAGTTAATAAATACTGAACTATCGAAGGATGAATTAAAGGACAAGCACTTTGAATTCCTCAGAAATAATTCAGATATTGCTGTTAGAAGAGGGCTGGTTATAAATTGATTGCAACTACCTAAGTGTTTCAATAAAAAGCCTAGTTAGGGTAGCCTGGTCCCAGATCTGTTTAAACTGCTGTTTGTGCTGACAATGACCAAAGTCAATACAGTTTAAGAAACAGCTCTGGGACCAGGCAACTGTAAGGGTGGTAAAATGACTGTACCCGAGCTGCTGCTGGATGAGGAGGAGGAGTCACTGGAAGAGTCAGAGCTGTCACTGTCGCTGCTGTCACTGTCTGAGGAGGACGAGTCAGAGGACGAGTCGGTGTCAGACGACTCCACTTCCTGGTTCTGGGTCATGATAATCTTGGGGGCGTTCTTTAGATGCTCACGGAGCTCATCCCTGTGGTAATGAAGAGGAGAGATAGAGCAGGAGAGAGAGCGAATGAAAGAGGAGAGAGAAGGAGCGAGTGGAAATTATGACACTGGCAAGAGATCACAGGAGGCTGGTTACGCAATACACCAGCCTGTTATAGATGCCAAGGTTGTGAGTTCAAATCACACAGGGATCACAACACAGAAGGTTGGTGGCACCTTAATTGGGGAGGACTGCCCTATAAAAATCAGTTTTATTTTTAAATACATTTAGTTGATGACCTATAAGTTCAATACATTTTGGGATATTGTTGAATTCCGTTTTTGTTGTGTGGATTAAGTGATTCAGTCTGCGTTCTCCGTATCAGATTTTATAGTGCCCTAGTAATGGCCGGAGTGGAATGAGTCGAATGGTATCAAATACATCTAGTACATGGTTTCCATTAGTTTGATGCGATTCTATTCACTCCGTTCCGGCCATTATTACGAGCCTTCCTCCCCTCAGCATCCTCCTGTAGATCACAAACATACATCAAATCTATGCACACATTGAGCTGTCGCTTTGGGTGAAAGCATCTGCTAGGTGGCACGTACTATCATATTATTAGGATGGAGGCACTTACGTAAGTCCACCCAGGCCGATGGAGGTGAAGAAATTAATGGCGAATCTGGTGTTCCTGGGGTTGTCACGAGGAAAAAGACCCTCAAAGAAGGGCTGCAGCGTCCTGGAAGATACAGCAAAGACCAGAAACAGAAAAAAAGGAAAAAAAAAGTCATTTTCCATTCAGTTAAATTAATTCAACTTTATTTTTCCTTTCAGGGGCAATAAAGAAAAACAGAGCTGGACTACAAATATCAACATCCTCAGGTAATATATTAGTTTACAGTGAATGAGGAAAAGACTAGATTGACTAACATATCCTTGAGTCGTTCATTGAGCCTGGGAAGTCCCATATAGGCACAGAGCTCCTGAAACAAGATCTTGACGAAGATACGACTGGATGAGGTGGTGGTGTCCTCACTGACTTTAATACATTCCAGCACCTGAGAGAGAAAAACCCAGACGGTGTAACTAGATTAGTAGCTGTTTAAAGGAAATCAAAATCACCAACCCCAAAAAATCTTGGCTGACCGAAAGTCCTAAGGTTATTTCGACCTATCGATTGGTTGAAATGTTTCAACATGTATTATTCCATATAGACACACCCTATGTATTTTAATAAAATCAACTTGTCTGATTCTGTTTGATGAAATAAGACAGAAATTACTCAAGAGGGAGTCAGAGATCAAGATAACCAGAAGAGAAAACCCTTAAACCGACCATCCTACTCCCGCTCCTGCTAGCTTTCGCAGATTCTGCCATTACTCTCCTGAAGTTGCCGGTAACAGGCTACACGAGGAGTCTGCAACCTTTGTCATGTGGCATGCCAATTTATCTGAACATTTCTACCAATCAACGTGCCAGTTATGGTTTTCATATGCACATTTTCTTCGAACAATTAAATGTATAATAACGTCTTCGTATCTCAAAATCATTGTCATGTGGTTAATTAACATGTATTCAAATCTGAATGAAAACGATAAACCTAAAATGTTGCATCTATTGCCAACTATGTAAAAAATATCCTACATAAAGCCCCCCCAGCAAATATTGCACCCTGCAGGTAGAACAAAAATATTCTGATAAAAAACATCATAAATCACACTGGCTACACATGGCCTGTCTGCAACGAACTTGAAACATTGTATAAACGATCAACTTTGGTCCAGCCGTGCCAGTGAGCTCGGGACAGACACCGCTTTAGGCTATTTTCCATAAGGGATAAGAGGTCATCAGGTAGACCTATTTTTTAAAAAAAAAAGAAAAAAAAAAAGAAAAGTTTCCACTGGATCAGAGCATGACATTTTCCCCTTTCACGCTGAGTGATTATCGAAAGGCAGAGCTGGAAAGACCTTCCAAATACATTGAGTGTCATTCTCAATGGATGTTTAAAAAACAGACTCCACAGTTCATTAGTGGTAGTGCGTTAAGACAATTAGAAATACTATCAGATCCCCAAATGAGCACATTTATATGCCTACATTTACATGCAGGCCAGGTAGCCAACTTCTATGCGTAATCAGGTGCCTGTCCTTACTCATCATTGACAGTAGCGCTTTCTCACAAGTGTAGCATAGGTTGTGCGCTCTGCAAGCAACGTGTCTACTGGCCATGAGAACGGTAAAAGACGAATAATATACTGAATGCATTAACTGAAATTACCATAACCAAACAAACATTGTAGATGAGAAATTACAGGAATTAACAGTAAATGTAGGCTACTAGTGGTGAGATATATATATATATATATATATATATATATATATAGATATAGATAGTGGAGAATAGACACTAAATCAAGGAAAACAATTCACACAATTAAGTTACGAAACAATGAATGTGCACAAATTGGCGGGAGAGCGCATTGGATAGAGACTTGCATTGTGCGGTGTCTTGTGTGCCATAAAAAAATATAAAAAAATAAAAAATAAAAGTATATATATATATATATAGATATATATCTATCTCTCACCAGTCAAAAGTTTGGCCACCTACCCATTCAAGGGTTCTTCTTTATTTTGACTATTTTCTACAATGTAGAATAATAGTGAAGACATCAAAATTAGGAAATAAAACATAATGGAATCATGTTGTAACCAAAAAAAAGTGTTAAACAAATCCAAATATATTTTAAAATTAGTAGCCACCCTTTGCCTTGACAGCTTTGCACACTGTTGGCATTCTCTCAACCAGCTTCACGAGGAATGCTTTTCTAACAGTCTTGGTGTTCCCACATTTGCTGCTTTCCCTTCACTCTGCGGTCCAACGCACCCCAAACCATCTCAATTGGGTTGAGGTCAGGTGATTGTGGAGGCCATCTGATGCAGCACTCAATCACTCTCTTTCTTGGTCAAATAGCCCTTACACAGCCTGGAGGTGTGCTTTGGGTCATTGTCCTGTTGAAAAACAATTGATAGTCCCACTAAGCTCAAACCAGAAGGGATGGCGTATCACTGCAGAAGGCTGTAGTATCCATGCTGGTTCAGTGTGCCTTGAATAAATCACTGACAGTGTCACCAGCAAAGTACACTCACACCTCCTCCTCCAGGCTTTACGGTGGGAACCACACATGCAGAGATCATCTGTTCACTTACTCTGCGTCTCAAAGACAAAGCGGCTGGAACCAAAAATATCAAATTTGTCTCCCATTCTCATTGGTGTCCTTTAGTAATAGTTTCTTTGCAGCAATTCGACCATGAAGGCCTGATACACGCAGTCTCATCTGAACAGTTGATGTTGAGATGTGTCTGTTAAGTGAACTCGGAAGCATTTATTTGGGCAGCAATTTCTGAGGCTGGAAACTAACGAACTTATCCTCTGCAGCAGAGTTAACTCTGGGTCTTCCTTTCCTGTGGTGGTCCACATGAGACAGTTTCATCATAGCACTTTATGTTTTTTGCGACTGACCTTCATGTCTTAATGGACTGTCGTTTCTCTTTGCTTATTTGAGCTGTTCTTGCTATAAAATGGACTTGGTCTTTTACCAAATAGGGATATCTTCTGAAAAAACACCCACACCTTGTTACAACACAACTGATTGCCTCAAACACATTAAGAGATGGTTTGGGATGAGTTGGACCGCAGCTGTACATTTCAATGAAACATGAAGCCCCAAAATTGCCCTCGCTAGAAGCCTGTTTCAGACATAAGGAAGTGGAAGGCTGCAAACTTTCCACTTTTAAACTCGGACAAAACAGAGATGCTTTTTCTAGGGCCCAAGAAACAAAGATCTTCTGTTGAATCTGACAATTAATCTTGATGGTTGTACAGTCGTCTCAAATAAAACTGTGAAGGACCTCGGCGTTACTCTGGACCCTGATCTCTCTTTTGACGAACATATCAAGACTGTTTCAAGGACAGCTTTTTTCCATCTACGTAACATTGCAAAAATCAGAAACTTTGTCCAAAAATGATGCAGAAAAATTAATCCATGCTTTGTTACTTCTAGGTTAGACTACTGCAATGCTCTACTTTCCGGCAACCCGGATAAATCACTAACACTTCAGTGCTAAATACGGCTGCTAGAATCCTGACTAGAACCAAAAAATGTGATCCTTTATTCCAGTGCTAGCCTCCCTACACTGGCTTCCTGTTAAGGCAAGGGCTGATTGATTTCAAGGTTATACTGCTAACCTACAAAGCATTACATGGGCTTGCTCCTACCCATCTTTCCGATATTGTGCTGCCAAACATACCTAATACGGCTGCTAGAATCCTGACTAGAACCAAAAAATGTGATCCTTTATTCCAGTGCTAGCCTCCCTACACTGGCTTCCTGTTAAGGCAAGGGCTGATTGATTTCAAGGTTATACTGCTAACCTACAAAGCATTACATGGGCTTGCTCCTACCCATCTTTCCGATATTGTGCTGCCAAACATACCTAGAAGTATGCTACGGTCACAAGACGCGGTTCTCCTAATTGTCCCTAGAATTTCTAGCAAACAGCTGGAGGCAGGGCTTTCTCCTATAGAGCTACATTTTTATGGAATGGTCTGCCTACCCATGTGAGAGATTCAGACTCGGTCTCAACCTTTAAGTCTTTACTGAAGACTCATCTCATCAGTAGGTCATATGATTGAGTGTAGTCTGGCCCAGGAGTGTGAAGGTGAACGGAAAGGCTCTGGAGCAACGAACAGCCCTTGCTGTCTCTCCACTGGGATTCTCTGCCTCTAACCCTATTACAGGGGCTGAGTCACTCACTGGCTTACTGGTGCTCTTCCATGCCGTCCCTAGGAGGGGTGCGTTACTTAAGTGGGTTGAGTCACCGACGTGATCTTCCTGTCTGGGTTGGCTCCCCCCCTTGGGTTGTGCCGTGGCGGAGATCTTTGTGGGCTATACTCAGCCTTGTCTCAGGATGGTAAGTTGGTGGTTGAAGATATCCCTCTAGTGGTGTGGGTGCTGTGCTTTGGCAAAGTGGGTGGGGTTATATCCTGCCTGTTGGGCCCTGTCCGGGGGTATCATCGTATGGGGCCACAGTGTCTCCTGACACCTCCTGTCTCAGCCTCCAGTATTTATGCTGCAGTAGTTTTTGTCGGGGGGCTAGGGTCAGTTTGTTATATCTGGAGTACATCTCCGGTCCTATTCGGTGTCCTGTGTGAATATAAGTATGCTCTCTCTGATTCTGATTTGATTTGAAGAAGCACATAAAAGTTCATGTGAAATTTAACAATCACACCTGTTAATTGTAATGCAGTCCAGGTGACTACCTCATGAAGCTAGTTGAGAAAATGCCAAGAGTGTGCAAAGCTGTCAAGGCAAAGGGTGGTTACTTTGAAGAATCGAAAAAATATTTTGGTTTGTTTAACACTTTTTTGGTTACTACATGATTCCATAAGTGTCATTTCATAGTCTTGACATCGTCAGTTTGATTCTACAATGTAGAAAATAGTCAAAATAAAGAAAACCCCTGGAATGAGTAGGTGTCCAAACTTGTGACTGTTACTGTATATTTTCTACTGGTTATAAGTATACCATATAGGGAATAGGGCGCCGTAGAGAGCAACAATACGTACACTCCACGGGACTGAGTCTGTGTACAAGAGATGGGCGAACATTCTAGCAACGTTCCTCAGTTTATTGGTCTCTAGGCGATGGATGGTTTCATACTGCTCCATGAAGATGGCCTCAAAACTCTCCATGTAGTCCTTCTTCAGCAGACAAAACCTCTGACAAAATAACAGTCACAGTTAAAAATGTTAGTTGATCATAGAATAAAGTTGTTTTTTTTAACTTAGTGCACTTGAAGGAGAGTGTTAAAGGCCACATTAGTGAACTGTACTACTGTACCCTAAAGCTTAGCAACAAATGTAATTTCAAGGGTGATGAAATTCCCATTTTCCCAATGCAACATAAACAGATTTCAACTAAATAAAAGAATGTCTCAGGCATAAAAAAATATTAAATTTTAGTAATTTAGCAGACGCTCTTCTTCAGAGTGACTTACACGAGCAATTAGGGTTAAATGCCTTGACAGATGTTTAATTCAGTTGGCTCGGGGATTCGAACCAGTGACCTTTCGGTTACTGGCCCAACACTCTTAACCGCTAGGCTACCTGCCGCTACTATGAAATATAAACTGCTCAAAAAAAATAAAGGAAACACTTAAACAACACAATGTAACTCCAAGTCAATTACACTTCTGTGAAATCAAACTGTCCACTTAGGAAGCAACACTGATTGACAATACATTTCACATGTTGTTGTGCAAATGGAATAGACAACAGGTGGAAATTATAGGTAATTAGCAAGACACCCCCAATAAAGGAGTGGTTCTGCAGGTGATAACCACAGACCACTTCTCAGTTCCTATGCTTCCTGGCTGATGTTTTGGTCACTTTTGAATGCCGGCGCTGCTTTCACTCTAGTGTTAGCATGAGACGGAGTCTACAACCCACACAAGTGGCTTAGGTAGTGCAGCTCATCCAGGATGGCACATCAATGCGAGCTGTGGCAAGAAGGTTTGCTGTGTCTGTCAGCGTAGTGTCCAGAGCATGGAGGCGCTACCAGGAGACAGGCCAGTACATCAGGAGACGTGGAGGAGGCCGTAGGGGGGCAACAACCTAGCAGCAGGACCGCTACCTCCGCCTTTGTGCAAGGAGGAGCACTGCCAGAGCCCTACAAAATGACCTCCAGCAGGCCACAAATGTGCATGTGTCTGCTCAAACGGTCAGAAACAGACTCCATGAGGGTGGTATGAGGGCCTGACGTCCACAGTTGGGGGGTTGTGCTTAAAGCCCAACACCGTGCAGGACGTTTGGCATTTGCAAGAGAACACCAAGTTTGGCAAATTCGCCACTGGCGCCCTGTGTTCTTCACAGATTAAATCAGGTTCACACTGAGCATGTGACAGATGTGACAGAGTCTGGAGACGGCGTGGAGCATCCTCCAGCATGACCGGTTTGGCGGTGGGTCAGTCATGGTGTGGGGTGGCATTTCTTTGGGGGGCCGCACAGCCCTCCATGTGCTCGCCAGAGGTAGCCTGACTGCCATTAGGTACCGAGATGAGATCCTCAGACCACTTGTGAGACCATATGCTGGTGCGGTTGGCCCTGGGTTCCTCCTAATGCAAGACAATGCTAGACCTCATGTGTCTGGAATGCGTCAGCAGTTCCTGCAAGAGGAAGGCATTGATGCTATGGACTGGCTCGCCCGTTCCCCAGACCTGAATCCAATTGAGCACATCTGGGACATCATGTCTCGCTCCATCCACCAACAACACGTTGCACCACAGACTGTCCAGGAGTTGGCGGATGCTTTAGTCCAGGTCTGGGAGGAGATCCCTCAGGAGACCATCCCCCACCTCATCAGGAGCATGCCCAGGCGTTGTAGGGAGGTCATACAGGCACGTGGAGGCCACACACACTACTGAGCTTCATTTTGACTTGTTTTAAGGACATTACATCAAAGTTGGGTCAGCCTGTAGTGTGGTTTTCCACTTTAATTTTGAGTGCGACTCCAAATCCAGACCTCCATGGGTTGATAAATTTGATTTCCATTGATCATTTTTGTGTGATTTTGTTGTCAGCACATTCAACTATGTAAAGAAAAAAGTATTTAATAAGAATATTTAATTCATTCAGATCTAGGATGTGTTATTTTAGTGTTCCCTTTATTTTTTTGAGAAGTGTATATTGTGGTTATATTTTGTTATATTTCATATAAAAAAACATGTAAAAATATATTAAATTTGGTCTACTTACCCCTGCTAGAAGACCAAAGAACTTCTCGTATGTCCTCTGTTGGGCACAGCAGTCCAGAATCATGTTGCACAGCTCTTTCTGTTGAGAGAAGACACAAAAATAGCTTTAATCTCTGGCACATGGACATAGAGAGGGGATGCTGGCCAAGCCAGGCAGGGCTGCACCTACGGGGGATAGAAAATACCTTGTACTGGCCTGGAGTGGAGACCCATCTGTTACAACCTCCTGCAGCCAGCCAGAGGCTGCTTCTGAAATAGGACCCTATTCTCTACATAATGCCATTTGGGCCTGGTCAAATGTAGTGCGCTGTAGGAATAGGTTGCCATTTTGGACAGAGCCATTGTCTTTCCTCTCTCATTCTCCAACAATTATCCCAGCCAAGCAGGTTATTGATTTCATAAGATTATATTTTCGATGAGGAAGCCAGCCTTGGGCGACCATGGGCTGCGGTATGATCAATCTTCACACTAATGTCCTGGACAGGCCATGACAAAATTACACTGGTAGTGAGGAGAGATAGGAGAAAGTAAATATCTCAGGCTAATAATAGGAGAACTATGATATGGAGATGGGAAAATGTATTTTCTATTTGTTTGACTAAAATATGAACACATTCAGATAACACAACACCTCAATCACTCTCTCAGCACAGTTATTATAATAATGATGGGTATGAGGCTAGGCGCTGTATGTATAGTTTGTTACTGAGAAGCCATTCTGCTTGCCGACGGTCTCTCTCTCTCTGCCACAGAGGAAGCCCTGGCAGAGGCATCAGGAGACTTATGTTGTTGTGTGATACAGAGATTGAAAGTGTGATGTTCACACAGTGTGCCTGATTCACACGCCGTCCATGCCTGGCAACATGATGGGAATGGAATGAGACTGCTGTCTGTCCCCTATCTCATCTCAGCTGCTTTCCACCCGGAGGTCATTGAGGGTACCTCCCAAATGGCACCCTATTCCCTTGTTTAGGGATGGGCAACTTTGATGGGTTGGGGGCCACATTAAATCGTAACGCATCATGAGGGGATGCAGTGGTTTGTGGGTCTGCATACCCACATCCATACCCAGGTCCAACCTTTTGGGGTTCCTAAGCAAACCTTTGTTGCAGGATAGTTATTTTCCTACAATTCTACACATTTTTCCATAGGGTGGAGAGAAATGTTTGCAGTTTTAATATGATACACTACATGATGAAAAGTATGTGGACACCTGTTCGTTGAACATTTAATTCCAAAATCATGGGCATTAAAATATGGAGTTTGACCCGCCCCCCGCTACTTCTCATAGGTCCTCTTTTGGGCACAGCAGTCCAGAATCATGTTGAAAAAAAATAAATTGCTTTAATATTGGGCACATGGACACAGAGGTGATTCTAGAGATTGCTGTCCTGCTAAAGGTGCCCTGGTCAACTGTAAGCACTGTTGTTGTGAAGTGGAAGGAGCAACAACAGCCCAGGTGCGAAGTGGTAAGCCACACAAGCACACAGAACGGGACTGCCGAGTGCTGAAATGGGTAGCACGCAAAAATGGTCTGTCCTCGGTTGGAACACTCACTACAGAGTTTCAAACTGCCTCTTGAAGCAACGTCAGCACAATAACTGTTAGTCGGGGGGGGTAAAGCTCACCGCCAGTGGAAACGCGTTCTCTGGAGTGACAAATCCCGCTTCACCATCTGGCAGTCCAACGGACTGATATGAGTTTGGCGGGTGCCAGGAGAACGCTACCTGCCCGAATGAATAGTGCCAACTGTAAAATTTGGTGTAGGTGGAAAAATGGTCTGGGGCTGTTTTTCATGGGGCTAGGCCCCTTAGTTCCAGTGAAGGGAAACCTTAACGCTACAGCATACAATGACATTCTAGATGACTCTTTTGGGCTAAGGGCCCAAAAAGGTGACTTTTTTTTTGTTGCACTGAAACATGCAAAAAAAATCCCTGATAGGGGGAAATGCAGGTTAACTAATTACTAATCTGTCATCTCAGATTTTGAAATTATGCTTTACAGCGAAAGCAATTCAAGCGTTTGTGTAAGTTTATCGATTGCATGAAAAAACATTAAGTACACCTAGCATCAGGTAGCTTGGTCACGAAAATCAGAAAAGCAATCAAATTAATCGTTTACCTTTGATGATCTTCGGATGTTTTCACTCTCGAGACTCCCAGTTACACAAATGTTCCTTTTGTTCCATAAAGATTATTTTTATATCCAAAATACCTCCGTATGTTTGGCGCGTTATGTTCAAGAATCCACAGGAAAGAGCGGTCACGACAACGCAGACAAATTCCAAAATATCCGTAATGTCCAGAAACATGTCCATTTTTTTTATAATCAATCCTCAGGTTCTTTTTAAAATATATAATCGATAATATATCAACCGCAAATGTCTTTATCAGTAGGAGAGGGAAAAACAATAGCTGTCCAAATTCTGTTGCGCAAGCAAAACTCATGTGACCACCTGACGTGATGTTATCTTTCTGGCTCATTTTTCAAAATAAAAGCCTGAAACTATGTCTGAAGACTGTTGACACCTTGAGGAAGCGATAGGAAAAGGAATCTGGTCGATATCCCTTTAAATGGCGCAATGGGAGGCTATGGAACATGGAGTTTTCAAAATAGAAGCCACTTCCTGGGTTTGATTTTTCTCAGGGTTTCACCTGCAATATCAGTTCTGTTATACTCAGACAATATTTTGACAGTTTTGGAAACTTTAGTGTTTTCTATCCTAATCTGTCAATTATATGCATATTCTAGCATCCGGTCCTGAGAAATAGGCTGTTTACTTTGGGAACGTTATTTTTCCAAACATAAAAATAGTGCCCCCTAGCTTCAAGAGGTTAACGAGTCCGACGAGTATATAGTGCTTTCCCGGGAACAGGCCCAAAATGCCCATCATTTGCGTGAAGAAAATAGAGTGGAAAGAGGACGCAGATTGGGCTATACAGCTCAGCTGTAAAATACAGCTCAGCGTTAGTGTTACTTTTTGCTTTAGTTCATTTGGTAAATATTTTATTAAAACTCTTCTTCAACTGCACTGTTGGTAAAGGGCTTGTAAGTAAGCATTTCACGGTAAGGTCTACACTTGTATTCGGCGCATGTGACAAATAAAGTTTGATTTGATGTCCCCACAACATGAGCAGCATCATACCCCCACAACATGATGCTGCGACCCCCCGTGCTTCACAGTTGGGATAGTATTCTTCGGCTTGCAAGCATCCCCTTTCTCCTCCAAACATAACGATGGTCATTATGGCCAAACAGTTCTATTTTTGTTTCATCAGACCAAAAGACATTTCCCCAAAAAGTACAATCTTTGTCCCAATGTGCAGTTGCAAACCGTAGTCTCGCTTTTTATGGCGGTTTTGGAGCAGTGGCTTTATCCTTGTTGAACGGCCTTTCAGATTATGTAAATATAGGACTTGTCTAACTGTGGGTATAGATACTTTTGTACCTGTTTCCTCCAGCATCTTCACAAGGTCCTTTGCTGTTGTTCTGGGATTGATTTGCACTTTTCACACCAAAGTACGTTCATCTCTAGGAGACAGAACATGTCTCCTTCCTGAGCAGTATGACGGCTGTGTGGTCCCATGGTATTTATGCTTAAGTACTATTGCTTGTACAGATGAACGTGGTACCTTCAGGCGTTTGGAAATTGCTCCCAAGGATGAACTAGAATTGTGGCGGTCTACAATGTTTTTTTCTGAGGTCTTGGCTGATTTCTTTTGATTTTCCCATGATGTCAAGCAAAGAGGCACTGAGATTGAAGGCCTTGAAATACATTCACAGGTACACCTCCAATTGACTCAAATGATGTCAATTAGTCTATCAGAAGCTTCTAAAGCCATGACATAATTTTCTGGAATTTTCTAAGCTGTTTAAAGGCACAGTCAACTTAGTGCATGTAAACTTCTGACCCCCTGGAATTGTGATACAGTGAATTATAAGTTGGAAAAATTACTTGTGTATTGCACAAAGTAGATGTCCTAACCAACTTGCCAAAACTATAGTTTATTGACAAGAAATTTGTGGAGTGGTTGAAAAATGTTTTAATGACTCCAAACTAAGTGTAAGGAAACTTCCGACTTCAAACTGTATCTGTTCTCCTTTAAAAACAGAGGCAGACAGGCAGCGTTTCTGTGTGTCCACAGTCCAGTGAGCCGTGAGAAGAGAAACGGGCTATACTCTGCTGTGGCTGTGAATTGGTTGACAATCACTGCTTCGGTCATTAGCTTTTCTAATGGGTCTATACAAATCACAGCTAAGATAGAGCAGTTCATAAGATCAAGGTCTCCGTTATTATCCTATCCACTTGGGTGTCGGTCCAAGGAATTCTCTAAATGAATGTGTACCCATAGCCTAGAATATGTGAATTATAGAATGTGTGTGTGTCCTTGTCCACCTGGTTGTGAGGGCAGAAACCTCCATCACTGACACTCCGAGTCCTTGTAGCTGGGTGGGTATTACTTGCTAAGGTCGGCTCTATAGGAAGTGTGAGGATTATATATGCAGACATAGAGAACTATTTCTATATGGTTCTGTGTGTGCATGCTTCCCAGCAGCATTAAAGAGTTCACTTTAAATAACATTTGGTTCATTACCATGAAAGCAGTTTGTGGACATGGAAAGACAGCAGTCATGCTTTGGGTTCATTTACTGAGCAATTTCTTACCAAAAACCAATGCAGCCCTGACCATCCCTGCAGCTTACTATGGTATTTCTCTGGGCTGCAAAGAAAGTATTCAGCCTCTTTGCTATGAGAGACGAAATTGAGCTCAGGTGCATCCTGTGTCCATTAATCGTCCTTCAGATGTTTCTACAACTTTATTGGAGTCCACCTGTGGTAAAGGTCCCACAGTTGATAGTGCATGTCCGACAAAAAAACAAGCCATGAGGTCGAAGGAATTATCCGTAAAGCTCAGAGACAGGCTTGTGTCAAGGAACAGATCTGGGTAAGGGTACCAACAAATTTCTGCAGCATTCAAGGTCCCCAAGAAAAACAGCGGCCTCCGTTATTCTAAAATGGAGGCAGTTTGGAAGCACTAAAACTCTTCCTAGAGCTGGCTGCCCTGCCAAACTGAGCAATTGGGAGAGAAGGGCCTTGGTCAGGGAGGTGACCAAGAACCCGATGGTCAATCTGAATGAGCTCCCCTGTGGAGATCGGAGAACCTTCCAGAAAAACAAACATCTGTGCAGCACTCCACCACTCACCACATGACAGTTGGCATGGAGTTTGCCAAATGGCACCTAAAGACTCTCAGAACATGAGAAACAAGATTCTCTGGTCTGATGAAACCAAGATTGAACTCTTTGGCCTGAATGCCAAGCGTCACGTCTGGAGGAAACCTGGCACCATCCCTACGGTGAAGCATGGTGTTGATAGCGTCACACTGTGGGGATGTTTTTCAGCGGCAGGGGGACTGGGAGACTAGTCAGTAACGAGGGAAAGATGAATGGAGCGAAGTACAGAGAGATTCCTTGATGAAAACCAGACTGGGGTCAAGGTTCACCTTCCAACATGCCAATTACCCTAACCACACAGCCAAGACAACGCAGGAGTGGCTTTGGGACAAGTCTCAATATCCTCGAGTGGCCAGAGCCCAGACTTGAACCTGATCAAACATCTCTGGGAAGACCATAAAATAGCTGTGCAGCGACGCTCCCCATCTAACCTGACAGAGCTTGAGAGGATCTGCAGAGAAGAATGGGAGAAACTCCCAAACTACAGGTGTGCCAAGCTTGTAGCGTCATACCTAAGAGCCTGTAGTCTCTGCCAAAGGAGCTTCAAAGTACTGAGTAAAGGGTCTGAATACTTATGTAAAATGTCATATTTTCAACGTTTTTATTGTAATAAATTAGCAAAATAAAAATATATTTTTTTTCCTTTGTCATTATGGGGTATTGTGTGTATATTGATGAGGAAAAAATACAATTGAATATATTTTAGAATAAGGCTGTGACCTAAAAATGTGGGAAAGGTCAAGGGGGCTGGAATACTTTCCGAAGGCACTGTAGATAAAGGCCAAAAGGGTCTCACTCCATGCTGCAGCATCATAGGAGGCTGAAGATTAAACAAATCCTACAAACTCTTAAATACAACAGCATAACATTTCTAAACCAACCCTAGACAATCGGAGACTCATCAGCCGAAAGACTAAACTGATAACATTGGTGTGCTTTCTTTTTTGTGTTCACAAGGTGAAAAAAAAATCCTAGCTGAAATGTACATCTTTGCTATATATTTCACAGCAAGCGTACTTTTATGGAAGCATGTCATTCCAGTATGAGTAAGTAAAATGCATGTAAAACGTGTAAATCTCCATATAAACATTTCAAATATTTAAGAGCACAGATTCTGATTGTTAAAGCGGGGCTGACAATCTCAATCTTTGTTTTTTTCTAGCAGAACAAACCTTCACGGTGAAGCATGGAGAGGCAGGCAGGGGTGCTGTGAACAACGAGAAACCTAGCTGTAGAAACGACTGACACTGATTAATTATTCATTCACTCCCCTTAAAAAAATGACATGTTCGCTCTCTCACTGCTGATAATAATAAAGGGCAATAATTAGGCCTGCTGTCAAGTCAGCTACATGGTGCCAGACTAGTAGACAGAAAGAGGTGATAGAACTGATAATCATCCACACACAGCTCATCTCCTTTATTAAGTTTGCGTCACAGTTCACACCACATAGAAATGAATGACTAATAAGCTGTGCGACTGTCATATAGGCCTATCTAGCAATATTGGCCTGGTGATGGTACGATGCTTAAAGGCTCATCCCAGGTATGACATTATACTATACATTGACACAGGACTGAAAGTCATTGAGGGTCAGTTTATCTGATCCAGATTAGCCTAAACCTAGTCCTGGACTAAACAGCATGGTCAGTGGAAAAATCACCATTTCAAGTTCTTTCTAAGGAGCCCTGGAGTAGGCTTAATCGGAATCCAGGAAACTGGCCTTCAACGTGGGTGGCAGGTAGACTAGCGGTTAAGAGCGTGTGGCCAGTAACCAAAAAGACGCTGGTTAGAATCCCCAAGCAGACTAGGTAACAAAAAAATCTGCCTATGTGCCCTTGGTCCTGCAAGTCGCTCTGCATAAAATGTTGGGCTGTCCAACTCAAACAAATAATCATCTTGGTCGACCGAGAGTCCTCCTGTTTTTTAACCTTATTTTTCCATATATTGGACACACACCCTATGTGTTTGAATATAATCATGTTTATTGGTTGTTCAGGAGGGAAAGGGCAAGTTCTGACGAAAAAAATATATAAAGCCTTTATTGCAGCAGAAAATAAACAGTTGCTCGCATTCGTGAATTGCATGAATGTCTCGTATTGCTGTGATGGCATAAACAAATTAATGATTGATACAGTAGCTTATATATTGAAATAAAGGCCTAAGTTACAGTATTTAGACTAAACAGGCCTACAGCTAGGAGGTGGCTATACAAAGATACTATACAAAGCCTACTCATAACGACATTACTTATTATTATAATGATTATCATAATAATAATAACAATAAGGAAATCAAGAAAAGGGAGGATATAGGAGCAGGAGCTGCATGCATATTATGTGTGACAAACAGGTGCTGTTAGATTATATTATTCTGCCTGTTTGGAACAGTGTAAGCACCAAATAAATTAAAAGTAATACCAGTCTGTTCTAACGAAAACAACTGTAAAGCCTTTATTATAGCATAGCAAAGATAAAAAAACAGACGAATCTGTGAAATTGCTTTATCCAACATTTTGCCGTTGCATGAGGCTTGGTGATCATGGAATCAGTAAGCTATTAAAACACACACTCAAAAAGGGAACAAAGCAATATGTCTTATTTTTGTAGAGATATATATCTCTCTATCTACGATTTATAAAGCCAGGCACATTTAACAGTTACGCTATTAATTATAGACCTAATTAAGTTGGGGTTTCCTCTCTCCTCAACTTTCTTAGACAATTAGGCTAAGGCAAGGGCTGTTTCCTCATCTCTGCTGCCTCTGCCACATTGATCTCAATCCCAATATGATGGTTACCTTTGCTATTATGCACATATCAACATAGGGAAAGTTGCCGCGGTTCTGAAACAGTATCCAACGCAGGACCGTATCCAACGCAGGAACGCAGACCGTATCCAACGCAGGAGAAAGCATGTGTTATAAAATAGTATTAGATTTATTAGTGTTGCTTCATTATTTTTTACATAATATAACGATATACAATTTCAGTATCACATGTCTTAGGGTAGGGCTCTCCAACTCGGTTCCTAGAGAGCTACTCTCATGTAGGTTCACTCCAACCCCAGTTGTAACTAACATGATTCATTTTATCAACCAGCTAATTAGAATCAGGTGTGCCAGATTGGGGTTGGAGCAAAAACCTACAGGACAGTAGCTCTCCATGAACAAGGTTAGAGAGCCCTGTCTTAGGGTGATGGAAAGTGCCATCCACAATGTCCACTGAGACAGGTGTCTTGTGCACCATGACAAAATAAATATTGGGTGACCAACAGCCTATCGCCGAAATGGGGTCAGCCCTACTAAAATGTAAATGTAATTAAATCATGAAGAGAGGATATAGAGCAATCACAATTCTTGTGTTCCCCTCCAGTCTAATGACCTTGCATTTCAGCCAGACAGGATCTGCCGAATATGTAGGTCAACCTGTTTAAAATCGGGTTTAAGTGTCTTGTCCCTAAATGACAGCACCGTGTGAACAGCCCATCAGCACTCAGTCACTAGAGTCACACCTCACGTAAAGACCTTCGTCTACGCATTTAATACAAAGACCATTCTCCATCTTCTACCATCTCTAATTATCTGTGACTGCTATGGTAACAAAGATAGGGGAAAGGATAGTAGGCAAGAGTGAAAGAGAGAAGGGGAGAAAGAGACACCTAAAAAGACTGAGCAAGAAAAATGTAAACTCAGCAAAAAAAGAAACGTCCCTTTTTCAGAACCCTGGCTTTCAAAGATAATGTTGATATAGAATCGGTGATCAAAACACAGCCATAGGTTCAGAGAACATGCTCATTAAAATACCACGTTACAAATACATGAACCAAGTAGTCTAGTATTTCATTTATTCACGAGCCAAAAAAACTAACAGTATAGCTATAGTACTATTTGAATACAGCTGTAAACTTCATCATGCACAACTCTATTCCTACACTAAATACCTAGATGGGCACAAACTGAGGAATTATTTGGATGTTAAAAGTGACCTAGTAGTAAGTTCACAAAAGCAGCCATTTGATATGTTATACAACTGCTGGCCCTGTGGCTATACAGCACAGTGTACCCATGATATACACCTCAGTGATTCCTTTATTAAGCAGGGAAAAGACAGATGTATCAAAGACGCCTGGGTATATTTTCTTTCACTATTTACTTACACATCATAGCTTTATTTTCAACACTTATTTCTTATGGAAGTAGCCAACTTACAATTGCATAAGAGACTAAACATATTGCAGAGTACAGGTACATGAGAGCGAACACATAATATTATTATTTCCACCCACAAACATGTGTACTGTAGGCTGGCCACGAGAAAACATGACCTATCGCACAGCTATTTTAAGATAACATAAATCACAGGCAGTAAATCACAGCGTTGCATTACATAAAACGTGTAGGTGCATTAACGGTGTGTAGGATGTCTCTAAACCTCTCTGCTCTACTGGGGTTCTACTGTAAAGACTACAAGATACTGAAGCTTGTTATTACAATGTCCACAACTGGCACAGTTAAAAATGGGACACTTCGGGAAAAAAAACTACTTGATCGGCTAAATCATAGTGGGGAACACCCAGTTCCTAAACGAGGGCTTTCTTTGGCCTGGCGAAGACGCAAAACAAGAAAATTAAGATGACAAATGCTTCCCGGGTGACTGAAGAATCCAACAACCCAGCAGACCAGAAACTATTTAGACGAAGCTAAAAGTTTTGATAAACAGCTCTGGAAGCTCTTTAGATTAGATGGCCATGATATGTCAGTCTAGCAGCTAGGGGGAAAGTATACTGGTGGAAGGGTATTGGGAGGAGAAGTATTGTAACCTACCGTTTGGCTGTCAGGAAAGTCCATCTTGATCAATTTGTGGGCACACTCCTCAAAATCCAAACTGTTGAAAGAAGAGAAACATGTATTCACTATTCATCATGACTTAATAAGACAATAATAATTAGCCAATAAGTGCATAAGTTTGCATTATCATATTCCAAACAGCTTTATCAGGCCATATGGACTAGGACAGAGTGTCCAGGCACTAGGCCGGGTTATGTCTTTGCTTGGATGGAATTTTAAAAACGTATCACACAGAAAAAATAAACTTTATCTGCCCTCATGTTTATTTTAGAAGTACATTCAGTACGCATTTAGACTTTATATATCCATAAACAAACATGGGGAAGATGATGTCTAATTTTGTTGTTTGATCACTTTGGAAAATTCCATCCAACCCAACTGCATTTAGGAAGCAGGCATTCTGCAGACATGGTGTAAAACTGTGGTAAACACCACGGACCTCTCATTTCATTCATACATTTCCACCAGCATTCTGCATCTCTTCTCTAACCACTGACAAACCCAGACAGACTGCTGAGCCAACGTGTCGATCCACGTGTTCCAAAACCACACAACACTCTAGAAAGCTGTCCTGACCATTTCATTTACCACGACTAGACAGGAGAATTCTGATGGGACGGTGTTAAAACACAGAGGTTGGATAATCCCAGTGACGGTTACAGAGCCTTCTTCAATACATGTGACATGTCATACATGTTATTATATCACATTCATAAAGGACAATTTGTATAATCTCATTTTGAAAGAGACACTGATCTGCGTGGAACTCCACAGGTTATGCATCAAACCGGCTATATTCATGCATCCGTAGAGGTAAACAGTAGAGAGCAAGGCCTCATCGAATTTCCTATGTAATCACATATCAGGGTTCCTAAAGTTCAGTCCTGTCTCCGTGTTGATGCTACTGCCTTTCTACCAGCTAGAACAGAAACCCTTCTCACACTACAGAGCCAAACCCAGATAGGCCAAGTGGAGTTGAACTGGGCCAATGTGAGCCAAAAATAGCTACGCCAGCCCAGTTCGATTCAGGTCGGCACAATGTGAAAAGGCTAAGAGAGAACAAGGACCACAGCACTACCTCTTTCAGATTGAGTACAGTGTGGCTATTTATCACACGGAGACAGACAAGCCGGCCGGTCAACGGAAACTGATTTGAGTATATCACAGAAATTATGGAAGAATTATTGAAAATGTGACAAACTAGGCTATGACAAACTACTTACCTTTACTGGAAGGCCACAAATATGCCAAATGTCTATGTCCCCATGCTTATAAAAAGGTGCATTGCAGTATGCAAACACATGTAATACAAATATGTGGGAGGCCTACACTGCACATACAAATACTCAGCCTGTCTATTAGTGGCCTGAAGACGTTTAATTCAGAAACAAGGTAAAATAGACTGCAAACACGTATAACCTCTTATCTGAAAGGGCTTAAGAGAAGAGGAGCTTTCAGCATCATCAACATATGACTGGTCACTGACTGGCCCTGAGTTAGTATGTCTGAGACAGTTGATGGCTATGCACTCTGCTCTTCCAAACATTGCGGTGTGTCTGATAGTAAGTGGATTGCTCTGCAGTGTGTCATCCTTCCACCTGCAACATCTTGAGAGCAAGTCTGCTCGGTTCTCTCCTTCCTACACCCTACATCAGCTGGAAAAAGACCAGCTCAGATTTAGAGAAGCAGAAACTAAGAAAAATAACCAACAATGGTTGCCATTCTCTTGGACCTCTATGGCCAGGTTTTACTCATTAGGCAGAAAAATGGAAGAAACTGTGATTGGACTACCTGGACAAATGTATTGTTATAGTGTGCTTTAAGAGAGAAAACTTCCCAAAAAGATGAAACTAGAGCATGGTGCGTTCTGATCTTAGACTTCAGCACGGCTGCTGCGTATGACTGAATAGCCTACTTCATCACTTGCTGCAGCAGTCTCCCTAACAGCAATGTTTTAGCTAGTCACTAAAACATGGTTTAAAACACCCCCGTCTCTCTGGACAATGACAAGTCTGTTCCTCTTCAAATCTACCCCAACATCCCTTAACACAATGCTATTAAATTCTGCTCTGCAGAAGTCTGTGCCATTGAGAACTTAACCCTATAAAACATTTTATGCCAATTAATTATGAATGCGTGCAAAACAAAAAATTATCTTTCAATTAAGAGAAAAACAACATTCAGCAAATACAGCTTTAAATACACTGCATTCGAGACTTGTCTATCTGCTGTGGACATGCAGTGATTTTCAGCCATCTAGGTTTGTCCCAGAGGAAAAGTCTACTGCCCCATTTCTCCTGAAAACATCCCTGGATCTGGACCCTTTCCCATTCTGTTCTGTGGTTTGGCAGATCTAGTTTACTTTTCTTAACAGAAAAACCACATTCAGGCAGCACGGACACACAAAGAATAAGATGGATTTCAATAAGGGTGATTGAGTCATATCAGTGAATCATTGCAAAAATTATAGCTAACTAGCAGATGCACTCTGCATTCACCCTATAAAACCTGTGAAAGAGTGAAAATCTGCATTTATCAAAATTAAAATGCATCAAAATGTTTTTTTGGGCCAAAGCAGGCAGTAAGTTATGTGCAGAATCATTTGTATGGGGTATGCAATGTAAGTAGTGTAAAAACGGCAAGTCAGTCAAGCTAGCAGAATGATGCTGAAATTTGGAGCGAGAGGCAAATTGAGGGTTCATTTGAATTCCAAAATGTGATCATTTCACCACTTCACCTGACTTGGGAGGGCTCAGTGACCGCTGGAAAACATGACAGCACGTCTAATCCTTTTAACACACACACACGAGACTGAGGTTATAGGAAACACACCATGCTAACCAGATCCTGATAACGGATAAGAAACAGAGGATTGGCTGCAGTAAGCGGGCTGCACAATTCATTTAATTTTAATAGAAATTGCGACGTTGACATGTGCAATATGCAAATCGCAATGTCTTTGACGTCTCTATCCAGTCACCCTCGCTTTCATGCAGCTGCTTGCTTCCGACACAAACCAAGTCCCGCCCCTTGTCACTCAAGCAGGCACAGCTGGCTGTTAGATTCGCTCACTCAGCTTGAGTCGGCATGCTTGTTTGCTTCTTCGTGTCAATCCACATGTTTCCTGTATTCGACTATTTGTTTTTGTATCTTTATCTCTGCAAACAGCTAGTTGGTTAAAGCTCCATACCACGTGAATCCCCAAAAACGTGTTAGTTTATGTTCATTTCTCTAATACAGGCTGCTGCCAGTGACTGAGGCCGCATGTTGTTTGTGCAACGACATGTTCTGAGTCAGAGAAGAACATGTGAAGCGTATTTTAAAATCTTGTCTGAATATAACATCTATTCAAAATGTATTTTGGGTCTCCTGGGAAACACTGATCAGCACTTTGAATTCTACCCTGTCACAACTCCTTCTATAAGGTATTTTTATTCGTTGTCATGCCGAACACCAGCCATATACATTTAAATAGCCTACTCATTCTATTTCTATGATTCCAATGGTTCAAATCACACACACACAAACTGCCTTCAATAAGTATTCAAACTCCTCAGTTTATTCCACATTTTGTGTTACAGCCTGAATTCAATCTGTTTTTTTCTCTAATCCATCTACACACAATACCCCATAATGACAAATTAAAAATATGATTTTAGAATTACCAAATATATTGAAAATGAAATACAGAAATCTAATTCACAAGTATTCACACCCGAGTCAATACTATGTAGAAGCACCATTGGCGACGACTACAGCTTTGGTTTCCACCCTGTGACAATTTCTACTATTTGGTATTTTTTATTCGTTGTCATGCCAAACACCAGTCATAACTTTTTTGAGTCATCTTGGGTAAGTCTGCATCAGCTTTGCACATCTGGATTTAGGGATTATCTCCCATTCTTGCAGATTTTCTCAAGCTCTGTTAAGTAAAATGGGGAGCTGCAGTGACCTGCGATCTTCAAGTCATTCCACAGATTTTCAATGGGATTCAAGTCTGGGCTTTAGCTGGGCCACTCAAGTACTTTCACATTCTTGTTCTGAAGCCATTACAGCTTTGCTTCGGCTGTATGCATTGTCCTGTTGGAACGTAAACCTTCGCCCCAGTCTAAGGTCGTTTGCTGACACCACCATGAAGCTGACACCACCATGCTTCATGGTAGGGATGGTGTTAGACGGGTGATGAGGTGTCCCTAGTTTTTTCCAGACATAATGCTTAGCATTCAGGCCAGAGTTAAATTTTTGTCTCATTAGACCACAGAATATTTTGTCTTACACTATCAGGTGTCTTTTTGCAAACTCCAGGCGTGCTGTCATGTGCCTTTTCTCAGGAGTGATTGGTCACCTCCCTGACCAAGGGCCTTCTTGCCCGATTCCCCAGTTTGTTAGGTCTAGGCTGGGAAAATCCATACATCTTCTATTTCCCAACTTTTAACACTCAAGAATGTTGTATACCCTTCCCCCGATATTTAGTACCAGTCAAAAGTTTGGACACCTACTCATTCAGGGGTTTCTTTATTTGTTACTATTTTCTACATTGTAGAATAATGAAGACATCAAAACTATGAAAAAAACATATGGAATCATGTAGTAACCAAAAAAAGTGTTAAACAAATCAAAATATATTTTAAATTTGAGATTCTTCAATGTAGCCACCCTTTGCCTTGATGACAGCTTTGCACATTCCTGGCATTCTCAACCACCTTCACCTGGAATGCTTCTCCAACAGTCTTGAAGGAGTTCCCACATAGGCTGAGCTGGCTGCTTTTCCTTCATTCTGCGGTCCAACTCATCCCAAACCATCTCAACTGGGTTGAGGTCAGGTGATTGTGGAGGCCAGGTCATCTGACGCAGCACTTCAACACTCCTTGGTCAAATAGCCCTTACACAGCCTGGAGATGTGTTGGGTCATTGTCTTGCTGAAAAACAAATGATAGTGGGACTAAGCCAGATGGGATGGCGTGTCGCTACAGAATGCTGTGGTAGCCACGCTGGTTCAGTGTGCCTTAAATTCTAAAATAAATCACTGACAGTGTCACCAGCAAACTACCCCCCACACCTCCTCTATGCATCACTGTAGGAATCACACATGCGGAGATCATTCTTTCACCTACTCAGCGTCTCACGAAGACATGGCGGTTGGAACCAAAAATCACAAATTTGGATCATACCAGTTTAATGTCTATTGCTCGTGTTTCTTGGCCCAAGCAAGTCTTCTTATTGATGTCCTTTAGTAGTGGTTTCTTTGCAGCAATTTGACCATGAAGGCCTGATTCACGCAGTCTCCTCTGAACAGTTGATGTTGAGATGTGTCTGTTACTTGAAACTGAAGCATTTATTTGGGCTGCAATTTCTGAGAATGGTAATTAATGAACTTATCCTCTGCAGCAGAGAACTCTGGGTCTTCCGTTCCTGTGGCGGTCCTCACGAGAGCCTGTTTCATCATAGCGCTTGATGTTTTTGCGACTGCACTTGAAGAAACTTTCAAAGTTCTTGAAATGTTCCAGATTGACTGACCTTCATGTCTTAAAGTAATGATGGACTGTCCTTTCTCTTTGCTTATTTGAGTGGTTCTTGCCATAATATGTATTTGGTCTTTGACCAAATAGGGCTATCTTCTGTATACCACCCCCTACCTTGTCACAACACAAGTGATTGGCTCAAACACATTAAAGAAATTAATTCCACAAATGAACTTTTAACAAGGCATACCTGTTAATTGAAATGCATTCCAGGGGACTACCTCATGATGCTGGTTGAGAGAGTGCAAAGCTGTCGTCAAGGCAAAGGGTGGCTACTTTGAAGAATCTAAAATGTATTTTCATTTGTTTAACACTTTTTTGGTTACTACATGATTCCCTGTGTTATTTCATAGTTTTGATGTCTTCATTATTATTCTACAACTTAGAAAACAGTCAAAATAAAAAAAAAATGTGGAATGAGTAAGTGTCCAAACTTTTGACTGGTACTGTATGCCTCATCACAATTTTATCTCGGAGATCTACGGACAGTTCCTTGGACTTCATGGTATAGTTTCTGCAATGACATGCACTGTCAGCTGCCGGACCTTATATGGACAGGTGTGTTGAATTGGCCACTGGTGGACTCCAAGTTCTAGTGACATCAAGGATGATCAAAACAAATTGGATGCACCTGCGCTCAACTTGGAGTGTCATAGAAAAGGGGTGTGAATACTTAAGTAAATTAGATATATCTATTTTCAGTAAATGTGCTAACATTTCTAACACTATGTGTTTTCAATTTGTAGAAAGGTGAGTCAATTCCATTTTGAATTCAGGCTGAAACAACAAAATGTGGAATAAGTCAAGGGGTATGAATACTTTAAGGCATATATGCCATTTAGAATATGCTTTTATTCAAAGTGACTTACAGTCATGCGTTCATACATATTTTCTGTATGAGCTGTCCCGGGGATCAAAGTGTTTTGATCTAAATTGCAATAAAAATGTATAAATCGCGGTAAACAAATAGATTTTTGGCACATATCGTGCAGCCCTAACACACAGACGCACAGCCCAACTACCCACCTTGACTGGATGGCGAGATAGATGGTACGGCGAAATGCGACTAGGTTGACTTCCGTCTGGTCAAAGATGGTGACTTTCTCTGCTTCTATAAAAGTAAAACAGTACATAGTTATAAGGATGAAGGAGGGTTGTATTAATTGTTACACTGTCAGGTGTTGTCATGCTATCGGTCTCCACACAGAAGTCAATCTGTTTGTCGCCAAGCATGGCGTTGCCAATGCCAAAGTCGTGTGTTTGATTCCCGCAAGATACTAAAAATGAATGCACTTACTGAAGTCGCTGTGGATAAAAGTGGCCAAGTGGCATGTATTATAATAATAAAACTGGGGTCATTCAAGTTCATACACAGTTTAATGAATAGAGTGCCGAAGTGTTCTGACAGACCATCTAGGAGAGAGCAGTCAATGAAACGTAAAAGCAGTGACCGATCTCTTGCTTGCCATGGGATAGCATGGAGACACTGAGAAATGACCATGTGCATCCCTAAATGGCACCCAATTCCCTATATAAGGGACTACTTTTGACCAAAACCCATTATAGTGCATTATATAGGGAATAGGGTGCCATTTGGGATGCACACAGAGAATCAGAGGTCTCCTTCCTACCTAATGGTCTTGGTATGCAGTGCATTTCCTTTGCAGTACTGAGCCACTGGGGATGATGAGATTTCTGGGGCAGATTACCTCTGGGACCATCAAGGACAGCCAAGGCCACCACTATAACCACCACTGTCCCCAAGTTACCGCAGTACAGAACACGTCACTGAACTGAGCACTGTTAACATAACAGTATCCTTCCTCTTGTCACATGTTTAGAGTTTTGAACCATACTCTTTGTAATTGTTGAATGTCAGTGTCCTTCTGTGTTAATCTTTGTGATTTTTCAAATCAATAAGATGTTGTATGCATACCATCTCCACCCTCTTCCCCCTCCTTTTCTCCATCATTATCATCATCTTCATCATCATCACTTCCATTGGCATCCTCTCCAGAGTCGCTGCTGCCCTCATCCAGGATCTCTGTGGAGAAAAGAGATGGTCATATGACATATTCTACACTAAAACACATTACTTTCTCCAACATTTGTATTTATTTAACTAGGTATGTCATGGAGGACACCATCTTTTACAATAACTATCTGAAATTATGGCAGAGTATGGTGGAATTCAGTTGATCATACAGACTTTATACACTGTAGTAGCTGCAACATTAGCTAGGTAGCTGCCAGACAACAATAACCTATTACACATTAAACCATATTCAGTTCAAAGTCAAATGTTTTGCTTTGTCTTAAGGCAATAATTGGCATTGTGATCCATCCATCTAGCAACTCACCCTTTTTAATTGCTTTGTACTTCTCCTCGTTCTCCAAGAAGTCTGTATCCATCTTAAAGACATCTGCAAGATACAGAACATTATTGTTTTTAATAGCAACCATTCGTTTGCAATTACTACATTCCAGAGCAATTAAAATCACTGCAAATGAGCCACAATCAGAAGTAATTACCCATAAAACACACTCATTGTGTATTAGGATGCATTTCATATCAGGGCTTAAAGTGATAATGGCTTTCTTCCCTTCTCTTGCACCCTGAAGGAACGCTTGTATAGATTTTCCAATTAGGACAAGTGTGTATGTGCTGAAGCTACAGAAAATATGTTCATCATCTGTTGAATTGAACAAACATAAATAAATAGAAGCAGAATCTTAATGTCAGTCTGAAAATATAACCCTCTTTTACGAGAGAGCGAGGGAGTGAGATAGAGGGCAGAGGCGAACACTGTGATTTCTCTCCTCTCAGAGAACATCATTCCACACTGGGACATCTAGAGAGAGACTGATAGAGGAAACCCCCAGCTATACCAGTATAATTAGCTCAGAATCCTTAGGGGCCTAAAGGACAGCAGGTGAATTGACTGAATAATGGGACGGGGTATTCTCTCCCCTGGCAATGAACATGCTGAAAACTAAGCCATCACAGATATGGCTCAATCGTATTTTCTTAAAAACATGTTCTCACCTTGTCTCCTCCCCTTCATTTACACAGATTCAAATAGTCTTGATCGTTGAAAACCACACGGTGGAAGCTAACCATTGGCTGGCTTTCACTGTCAGTTATTTCAGAACAGCGCAATTAAGTAGGGTGAGGATAGGACTGTTGTGGTGACCATATTAGTGCCACACTGGCAGTCACGAGTCAGTCAAATTCCACATCAAATTTTATTGGTCACATACACATGGTTAGCAGATGTTAATGCGAGTGTAGCGAAATGCTTGTGCTTCTAGTTCCGACCGTGCAGGAATATCTAACAAGTAATCTCACAATTTCACAACAACTACCTTATACACACAAGTGTAAAGGAATGAATAAGAATATGTACATATAAATATATGGATGAGCGATGGCCGAACGGCATAGGCAATATGCAGTAGAGGGTATAGAGTACAGTATATACACATATGAGATGAGTAATGTAGGGTATGTAAACATTATATAAAGTGGCATTGTTTAAAGTGACATTTATTACATCCAATTTGCCAACATACTGATTTGAGTCAGTATGTTGGCATCAGCCACTCAATGTTAGTGATGGCTGTAGTGATGCTGTTTAACAGTCCGATGGCCTTGAGATAGAAGCTGTTTTTCAGTCTCTCGGTCCCAGATTTGATGCACCTGTACTGACCTCGCCTTCTGGGTGATAGCGGGGCGAACAGGCAGTGGCTC
The DNA here is from genome assembly GCF_057628025.1 of Oncorhynchus mykiss. Lineage (NCBI taxonomy): Eukaryota > Metazoa > Chordata > Actinopteri > Salmoniformes > Salmonidae > Oncorhynchus > Oncorhynchus mykiss. The sequence goes on from NC_143024.1 coordinate 73,064,057, forward strand.
GGATGGTTGTTCTTGATGATCTTTTTGGCCTTACTGTGATATCGGGTGATGTAAGTGTCCTGGAGAGCAGGTAGTTTGCGCGCAGTGATGCGTTGTGGAGACCTCACTACCCTCTTGAGAACCTTACGGTTGTGTCTGGAGCAGCTGCCATACCAGGCGGTGATACAGCCCGACAGGATGCTCTCGATTGTGCATCTGTAAAAGTTGGTGAGTGTTTTTGGTGACAAGCCAAATTTCTTCAGCCTCCTGAGGTTGAAGAGGCGCTGCTGCGCCTTCACCACGCTGTCTGTGTGGGTGGACCATTTCAGTTTGTCCGTGATGTGTACGCCGAGGAACTTAAAAAATGTCCACCTTCTCGTTGATGTGGATAGGGGGGTGCTCCCTCTGCTGTTTCCTGAAGTCCACGATCATCTCCTTTGTTTTGTTGACATTGAGTGTGAGGTTATTTTCCTGACAACACACTCCGAGGGCCCTCACCTCCTCGTCGTTGTTGGTAATCAAGCCTACCACTGTAGTGTCGTCTGAAAACTGGATGATTGAGTTGGCCACACATGAGTGAACAGGGAGTACAGGAGAGGGCTGAGAACGCACCCTTGTGGGGCCCCAGTGTTGAGGATCAGCGAGGTGGAGATGTTGTTTCCTACCCTCATCACCTGGGGGCGGCCCGTCAGAAAGTCCAGAACCCAGTTGCACAGGGCGGGGTCGAGTTGAGGGTACTATGATGTTAAATGCTGAGCTGTAATCGATGAACAACATTCTTACATAGGTATTCCTCTTGTCCAGATGGGTTAGGGCAGTGTGCAGTGTGAGTGCATCGTCTGTGGACCAATTGGGGCGGTAAGTGGGTCTAGGGTGTCAGGTAATGTATATGTGATATGATCCTTGACTAGTCTCTCAAAGCACTTCATGATGACGGAAGTGAGTGCTACAGGGCGGTAGTCGTTTAGCTCAGTTACCTTAGCTTTCTTAGAAACAGGAACAACGGTGGCCCTCTTGAAGCATGTGGGAACAGCAGACTGGGATAGGGATTATGTCCGTAAACACACCAGCCAGCTGGTCGGCGCATGCTCTGAGTACACGGCTAGGGAGCCTTGCGAGGGTTAACACTTTTAAATGTTTTACTCACGTTGGCTGGGGTGAAGGAGAGCCCACAGATTTTGATAGCGGGCCGCGAGCAAAGTTGTTTAGTTTGTCTGGGAGCAAGACGCCCGTGTCCACGACGGGGCTGGTTTTCTTTTTGTAGTCCGTGATTGACAGTAAACCCTGCCACATGCGTCTCGTGTCTGAGCCATTGAATTGTGACTCTACTTTGCCTCTATACTGACGCTTAGCTTGTTTGCTTGCGGAGGGAATAGCGACACGGTTTGTATTTGGTCATGTTTCCGGTCGCCTTGCCATGATTAAAAGCATTGGTTTGCGCTTTAAGTTTTGCGAGAATGCTGCCATCAATCCACGGTTTCTGGTTGGGGAAGATTTTAATAGTTACCGTGGGTACAACATCATCGATGCACTTGCTAATAAACTTGCTCACCGAATCAGCGTATACATCAATGTTGTTGTCTGAGACTATCCAGAACATATCCCAGTCCACGTGATTGAAGCAATCTTGAAGCGTGGAATCAGATTCGTCGGACCAGCGTTGAACAGACCTGAGCACGGGTGTTTCCCGTTTTAGTTTCTGTCTATAGGCTGGGAGCAACAAAATGGAGTCGAGGTCAGATTTGCTGAAAGGGCGAGGGAAGGCTTTGTATGCGTCGCGGAAGTTAGTAACAGCAATGATCCAGAGTTTTGCCAGCCCGGGTCATGCATTCGATATGCTGATAAGATTTAGGGAGCCTTGTTAAAAATACCCAGCTACAATAAATGCAGCCTCAGGATATGTGGTTTCCAGTTTACATAGAGTCCAATGAAGTTATTTCAGGGCCGTCGAGGTGTCTGCTTGGGGGGAGGGGGGGGGGGGGGGGGTATACACGGCTGTGATTATAATCGAAGATAATTCTCTTGGTAGAAAATGCGGTCTGCATTTGATTGTAAGAAATTCTAGGTCAGGTGAACTTGAGTTCTTGTATGTTGTTATGATCACACCACAACTCGTTAATCATACGGCATACACCCCCACCCTTCTTACCAGAGAGATGTTTGTTTCTGTCGGTCCCGATGCGTGAAGAAACCGGGTGGCTGTACCGACTGATAACGCATCCCGAGTGAGCCATGTTTCCGTGAAATAGAGAATGTTACAATCTCTGATGTCTCTCTGGAAGGCAATCCTTGCTCGAATTTAGTCTACCTTGTTGTCAAGAGACTGGACATTGGCGAGTAGTATACTCGGGAGCGGCGAGCCTGTCTACGGAGCCTGACCAGAAGACCGCTCCGTCTGCCCCTTCTGTGGCGCTGTTGTTTTGGGTCGCATACTGGGATCCGATCCATTGTCCTGGGTGGTGGTCCAAACAGAGGATCCGCTTTAGGGAAGTCGCATTCCTGGTCGTAATGTTGGTAAGTTGATGTTGCTCTTATATCCAATAGTTCTTTCCGGCTATTTGTCATAAGACTTAAGATTTCCTGTGGTAACAGTGTATGAAATAATACCCCAAAAAACAAAATACTGCATAGTTTCCTAAGAAAGCAAAGCGAACATCTCTGGCGGAACCATATCACACACGTTTAGTCACAATAATTTGGATTCTCCAAGCTCTGATGCTGCTGCTGGTCATTAGTAGCCTTCCAAACTTGCTAACTGCCTGGTACTCAGCACTCTATTGTTCCTTTAAATCACTATGACATAAATGCAAATTTATTAGAAAATCTAATCAAACACTTCATGAGAGCCCATGAGCTCATGTTGCACAACATTTCTATAGGCTATGCAACTGCGGGAGAAAACAGAGTGATGGAATCCTCTTTTTATTAGCGGCCATCAGCTTTCTATAGGCTAGGCCTACTATATTTATTTCTCAACTTTCCTAATATTAAGTACATTGCTTATATTTCCAACAGGAGTAAAGCCTACGTGAAAATAAACCATGGGGAAGTGTCCTCCATTCAGTATTTAAGTGCATAGATGACATGTATTTTTTCCCGTTGCTCCTGTTTCGAGACAGGTGTATGATAATGGTCCATTCTAAATTAAATGTCAGACATATGATTTGCTATATATAAAGACAAGATTAAATCAAGAACAGTCTGATGAGTGACAATATTAGCCTATCACTTCTGAATGATATATTATCACTTGTGAATGATGCCCAGCATCAAGGTCAGAAACTATGCCTTTTTTGGGCAACTTTTTTGAATAGCCTAGCCCATAAGCCTATATGTTTTAATAAGGTTTGTATCACAACTAAAGTAGACAAATAACTTCTTAAAATGAAGCACATTAATCCATTTTACAAGGGGTGTAGAGCCTAACTGGCAGCGCGTGAGTTTCAAGTTTGGGGAAGAGCTGACCAAACATTTGAAGATAAATATTCTGATCTGTTGAGTCAGCCTCATTGCTTTTAAAAAAATGTTTTGATGCTAATGGATGTATTAATTTGGTATCTATCGCATCCCACAACTATGTTTGATATGTGTTCCTCGCACAGAATAGGTAGACTTTCGTACTACGGGGAAGAAGACTGACATAGGATAGTCCTTTTGCTGTTCGTACGTCTACTCATCTTGTTGGCTGACGAAATGTAAATGTGGACAATTCTTCCAATATCTTCAATTTGCACCTCGGAATTGGAGGACGTGCGCAGTTGCATCCCAACGTGTATGTCTTCACTTGTAGCCTGTGAGAAAGACCAGATCACATGATGGCGAGCAACGTAAGTGAGAGACGCTTCGGATTGCACAGCACACTCAGGGAGAAGGGCACAATGCAGCACTCTGGGCCACAAAAGGCATGGATTTTTTGGGGGTGAATTACAGCCACAAAAGGGATGCCACTGTGAAATTCAAGACATTATCAAGTGCTTTCCAAATTGTGAATGAGAGACTACTGGAGTGTGCACAGCCTGTCCAAAAAACAAAGCAGAGCTCATGACTTTCAAGCAATGTTTTTCAAATCATCATTAGAGACGATGCAGCCTTACAACGTATTAAACATCTAAACATATAACATTGGTAGTAGAACTAAAGGTACATTAATAATTCAAAATTAAGCATATAGGAGTACCTATTTCTTTGTTAACCACTCAACACAGAAAAGCCACGTGTGCGCACTCCTTCAAATCATTGAGAAAATATTTATATTTTATTCAGCTTTGTTCAATTGTATTCTTCATACTATAAAATAATGCCACGGAATTCTAAGCAAATCTTGTCTGCTAAATTAACTAGTGTAGCCCCCAGCCATTTGGCATAGCCACATCAGGACAACTCATAGTATGCTATTCTGTTCTTCTGAAATAGCCTACACATTTTCCTCATATCATACTTCTTTAGACCTGTCTAAAATAAATAATGGATTTATTGTGAAGGTGACTTTTTGTCTTGTAGGCTGTGTGTGGAAGCCAGCAGATGCTAAATGTGTTTATGTAAATTAACTGTCAATTACCGTGAGGACAACAGTTATTTCCTTGACAATCGCCGGCAGACAAAATTGTGACCACCACAGCCCTAGGTGAGGACACTGTTTTTTTTAATAAAGTCTTGGCTGGTTAGGCCTACAGTATTTGAAAGCCTGGGCCTACCTTACTCAGGATATCTTCTTGGTTGTAGTGATCCTCTAGGGGCAGCATGGGTGTGAACTGACCCTTACTAGGGACTCGCTACTAGAGGTTCCAGAGTGGCGCAGCGGCCTAAGACAATGCATCTTGGTGCTAGAGGTGTCACTACAGAAACCCTGGTTCGAATCCAGGGTCTATCACAACCGGCCGTGATTGCAAGTCCCATATGGCACCCCACAATTGGCCCAGTGTTGTCCGGGTTTGGCCTGTATAGGCCGTCATTCTTAACTGACTTGCCTAGTTAAATGAAAGTTAAATAAATATTCTATACACAGGGCCACTCAGTGGCCAGTTTATTTGGTACACCACCCCCCGTTCACAAAAATGGTTCTCTCCTACCGACAGTAAGTCACGTGGCCTACTATATAAAGCAGGCAGACAGACAAAGGCATTCAGTTACTGCTCGATTAAAAACAAGTGACCTAAGCGACATGGTATGATCGTCGGTGCCAGGCACACCGGTTCTAGTATCTCAGAAACATTCAGCCTCCTAGGCTTTTCACGCACGACAGTGTCTAGGGTTTACCGAGAATTGTGAGACAAACAAAAAAACATCCAGTCAGTGGCAGTGCTGTGGCCAAAAACAGCTTGCTGATGAGAGGTCAAAGGCGAATGGCAAGAATAATGCACGGTGGCGGGCCACAAACAGGCAAATAACGGCGCAGTACAACAATGTGTGCAGAATGGTATCTTGGAACACACAACTCCTCGGTCCTTGTCACAGATAGGCTATTGTATCAGACGACCACACCGGGTTCCAATCCTATCGGCTAAAAACAAGAAGAGGCTCCAGTGGGCACGCGATCACCAACACTGGATAATTGAGAAGTGGATAAACATTACCTAGTCAGACAAATCCCGGTTCCTGTTGCGTCATGCTGATGGCAGAGTAAGGATTTGGAGTAAGCAGCACGAGTCCATGGCCCCATCATGCCTGGTGTCAACGGTATAGGCTGGTGGTGATGGTGTGGGGAAGGTTTTACTGGCACACGATAGGTCCCTTGATAACAATTGAGCAACGTTTGAACGCCACACCTTGTAGAATCTATGCCCTGAAGAATTCAGGCTGTTCTGGTGGCAAAGGGGGTCCAACCCGGTACTAGATGGGTGTACCTAATAAACATAATCTGTAGCATCTTACTGAGTATATCTTCTTGGTTGTAGTCGTCCTCTAGGGGCAGCATGTGTGTGAACTGATCTTCTTCCTCCACCAGGTCCAGCCCCTCTGGGACGATAGGGTGGTCCTTAAACCCATCCTTCCTGATGGCAAACATCACTTCGATCATGTACTGCACCCGCTTGTCAATCTCTGACTCGTGAAGGATGTTGCGCAGCCGCTCGAAAATGGCTAAAAACAGAAGAGACAGTGTTTAAATTAGATAACAGGCGAAATGGGATGTAAGAACACCTGAGAAATAAAGAAATCCCTTGATTTCTCTGAATGAGCTGTGCTGGTGTGCTAAAAGGATTCTGTAGCTTTGATGGAACTAATGCTTCCTTCTCTCAAGCCTGTTCAAACTGTAAGAGCTGACGTGTTCTGTATAGCCATGGACCATTAATGCCCCTAGGAGACCTCAGGGTATAGCCATGGAACATTAATGCCCCTAGGGGAGACCTCAGTGTATAGCTATGTACCATTGATGCCCCTAGGGGAAACCTCCGTGAGTTTGAGGCCACACTCCTTGAGGAAGCTGATGGACACCTCCACGCTGTCGTCAGTAGGTCTCTCCAGGAGCAGAGTCAACATCTCCAGACACAAGACCTCATGGGCCACATTCTGATTGACGAGATGAGCAACAAACTTTGATGCCGTGAGACATTGTGCCTGAAAAACAAGAATACAAAATGTATTAGAAAGAGTTAAACAGCTGAACTCTGAACTTCTCCATAATATGTATCAACGTTATATGTATAAATGAGGCAGAGTGACTGAAGTAGCTGAAGCAGTCACCGTGTCTTCCCATCACATCGTTATGTCAAAACTAAACGAGGCGGCAGCTAGTCACCTTGTCGTTCCTCCGGTAGCCCTTGCGGAAGTTAAGGATGAGTCTCTTGAGGATGAGCTCTCCTATCTGAGGGAACTTGGAGTTGATGATGGCTACCACAGCAGCATAGACGTGGGTGAAGGTGGCCGAAGCACTCTGGGCTTGCAGGGTGGACCTGGCCAGGAGACCTCTGGAGAATGGACACGGACACACACAGGCGGCACAGACAGAGACAAGGACAGACAGACGGATGGACAGACAAACACACAGTGAGCTGTACTTAAAAATGACTTTACCCAAATAATCCTTGTCTCAAAGCTAAAGAGTAATACATTTGACTGATAAATCAAGCTGGAGCCATTACCTGCCCCTAACAATGTTCTCCTGCAGCAGCTCCTGAATGATCATGGCGATGTTGGACACATTCACCTTGTTGATCAGACCGTTGATGGACTTCTTCAGAGCCTCCCAGCTCATACGCTGGTACGCCAGACTGGAAACAGGAGAAAAATCATCCTTATCAATCAAATGTATTCATGAAGCCATTTATACATCAGCAGTCAAAAAGTGGTTATACAGTAACGCAGCCTCACATCCGCATGCTGAGTCGATTCAGCTCATTTCAGAATGGTGATTGCAGCAGGGATGTGTGCAACCAAGTAATTACAATACATGTTAACAGCGCATTTCTACAACACACTTTCCATGAAGCAGAACATATTTCAAATTCTTTTGCAAAACAATACATCCTAAAATGTCAGTACCTACACCAGACTACCGCATCTAATTTTAACAATTTCAGCCTGGTTAATAGACATATCTGCTTTTCCCACGATAAATAAATAAATATATACAATTGAGGTAGGAAGATTACATACACCTTATCCAAACACATTTAAACAGGTTTCACAATTACTGACATTTAAATCGTTTAAAAATTCCCCGTCTTAGGTCAGTTAGGATCACCACTTTATTTTAAGAATGTGAAATGTCAGAATAATATTAGAGAATGATTTATTTCAGCTTTAATTTCTTTCATCACATTACCAGTGGATCAGAAGTTTACATACACTCAATTAGTATTTGGTAGCATTGCATTTAAATTGGTTAACTTGGGTCAAATATTTCAGGTATCCTTCCACAAGCTTCCAACAATAAGTTGGGTGAATTTTGGCCCATTCCTCCTGACAGAGCTGGTGTAACAGAGTCAAGTTTGTAGGCCTCCTTGCTCGGACACACATTTTCAGTTCTGCCCACAAATGTTCTATTGGATTGAGGTCAAGGCTTTGTGATGGCCACTCAAATACCTTGACTTTGTAATCCTGAAGCCATTTTTGCCACAACTTTGGAAGTATGCTTGGGGTCATTGTCCATTTGGAAGACCAAGCTGCCAAGCTTTAAATTCCTGACTGATGTCTTGAGATGTTCCTTCAATATATTCACATAATTTTCTTCTCCATGATGCCATCTATTTTGTGACATGCACCAGTCCCTCCTGCAGCAAAGCACCCCCACAACATGATGCTGCCACCTCCATGCTTCACGTTTGGGATGGTGTTCTTCAGGCTAGCGAGCCCCCCCCTTTTACCTCCAAAAATAACGGTGGCCATTATGGCCAAACAGTTATATTTTTGTTTCATCAGACCAGAGGACATTTCTCCAGAAAGTACGATCTTTGTCCCCATGTGCAGTTGTAAACAGTAGTCTGGCTTTTTATGGCGGTTTTATAGCGGTGGCTTCTTCCTTGCTGAGCGGCCTTTCAGGTTATGTCGATATAAAACTTGTTTTACTGTGGATATAGATACTTTTGTACCCGTTTCCTCCAGCATCTTCACAAAGTCCTTTGCTGATGTTCTGGGATTGATTTTCACTTTTAGCACCTAAGTACGCTCATCTCTAGGAGACAGAACGCGTCACCTTCCTGAGTGGTATGACGGCTGCGTGGTCCCATGGTGTTTATACTTGCGTACTATTGTTTGTACAGATGAACGTGGTATCTTCATGCGTTTGGAAATTGCTCCCAGGATGAACCAGACTTGTGGTCTACAATTTTTCTTCTGAGATCTTGGCTGATTTCTTTTGATTTTTCCCATGATGTCAAGCAAAGAGGCACTGAGTTTTAAGGTAGGCCCTGAAATACATCCACAGGTACACCTTCAATTGACTCAGAAGCTTCTAAAGCCATGACAATTTTCTGAAATTTTTCAAGCCGTTTAAAGGCACAGTCAACTTAGTGTAAACTTCTGACCCACTGGAATTGTGATACAGTGAATTATAAGTGAAATAAACTGTAAACAATTGTTGGAAAAATTACTTGTCATGCACAAAGTAGATATCCTAAAAGACTTGCCAAAACCATAGTTTGTGGAGTGGTTGAAAAACGGGTTTTAAATGACTCCAACCTAAGTGTATGTAAACTTCTGACTTCAACTGTACGTGATGTATATATATTGATGGTGATGCTTTATTCAGGGACCCTAGAGTAGGCTCATAGTGTACCTGTGTGTATGTATGTGCATCTGTGGACGTGCTGTGTGTGTGTGTTAGTTTGTGCTTGAAGGCTCTGTGAGGAAAGAAGGATAGCAGGCCAGGCTAACTCCTTCATTGCCCTGTTCTGCTCCAGAAGATCTCATTGAACCAATCACTACTTCATTATCTTCGCCACCTTCTCTGCGTCCCAAATAGCACCCTATTCCCAATATTGTGCACTACTCCTGACCAGGGCCCAAGGCACTCTGATGAAAAGTAGTGCACTACATAGGGAGTTGGGTGCTATTTGGGACGCAGACCTCGTCTCAGGGTACTCGGACTTAAGGCGCCAAAATGCTATTCCAAGAAATGACAGGAAGGTGACTGAAAACACCTTGAGCTACAGATAGTCTGTCTGAAATAGCATCCTGGTCCATATATAGTACAATGCAGGGATTTGCTATATAGTACTACGTAGGGATTAGGGGGACATTTCGGACACAAACATAGATATTCAAGCCGCTCTCAAGAGAGTCAGCTGTTCATTTTAGCCTCTTGCTTCAACACCTTGCTCCCGCCAGACCAAAAATGATTATCTATTGTGTTGCCATCAACTTACTAGACAGTATCTTAGAAGAACTTCATTTATAGCATTCTTTTATATTAGAAATATGATAATGTTTTATTCTTTGATTGTAGTCTTGAGTTTGACTTCACCATCCATGAGTATTTGTTCTGTGATGACAGGCAGATATAGAATCCATAGAATGGACAAAGCCCCTCAGACCACAGCAATCTAAATGGGAATGTCCATTCTAATAATTTGATTTCTAAGTTTTCAGACAACAGCTTAACTCACCTGCTCTTGTCAGTGATCTGGGCCTGCATCATGCGCAGTTTGGCCGGGGGAATGTAAGCTCCACCAGTCCTGGTCAGGATAGGGTCCAGTTCCTCCTTCTTTTTCTTCACTGGTGGTTCCTCTGTAGCTGGGTTTTTCTTGGCTGGGGAGGGCGACCGGCCTCTCCTCCTGAACTCAGCCTCTCTGTCACGACTTGACTGGCGCTCGTAGTATCGGTCCCTGTTACGATCATCCTCCCTTGACCTGTGGTTGAGGCAAGGGCAGGTCAATATATCAATACTGTAGTGATCTTTTTAAGAATGGGGCTAGGGCTAGTCTAAATGTGGTCTACCCTAAATTAGCTGTAAACATGATACAAACAATTCAATCATATTTAGAAAGCCCTTTTCACATTCATCACAAAGTACTTTACAGTAACTTAGGCCCCAAAGAACAAGCAGAAGTGGCAAGGAAATACCTCCACAGAAGGAAACCTCAAGTGGAAGAGGGCAGACTGTGCCGTGTTCCGTTTTCATACCTGCCATAACCTCCTCCACCGTAGCGCCGGTCCCTCTCCTGACTTCGGGAACGGGACCTAGAGCAGGAACTGCGGCGATCACCATCCCTGGAACAATGAGAAACAGCTGTAGGGTTGCAAAATTATAGACTTTCCCAAACTTTCCCAGGTTCATAAATACCAGTTGAAGGATTCCTGGAATCAGGAGGAAAGCCCTGAAGAGTAAGGGATGACCTATAGCTCTTATCTGCAGGTTAACAGAGATAGTCACTCACCTGTCATCTGGGGTGGGGCTCCTGCCTCTGTTCGCACTCTGGTCATCTGGACCACGCTGGAACACAAAACGTCAAAATCCCCCATCCGGTCAGTGTTGACCAACATTACCACAGCGCAAACTTTTGTAACAGCATGTACGAATATCAGTTTGGAGCGTTTGTTTCCCGGACAGTCGGACACAGATGAAACATAGTCCTCAACTAAAAAGCATGGTCAATAAAGAATCTCCACTGGGCAGTATACTATATTTCACGATACACCGGTAGTGACGCAAGGACCGGTTTGGGTTTTTACTTAACCTTCTATAATGGTATTTGAATGTACTTGAATATCTGGTTTGTTAAATGTGATATGCCGACCCCATGTGTAACATCCATTTATAGTTTACTTTGCTACTTCAGTCATCTCTCTCGCTTTCAACAGACCTAGAACCCGCCCCGTCATTCAAGGAGCATATTTTAAACAGATCATACGGTCCCCTAGGACACACAACACTTTGATTCCTACCCTGTCACAATAACTCCTGCCTGGCATTTTCATGTCAAACACTGTATTCAAATTATAGAATTAGATGAATCATTATATTGCCATGATTCCAAAAGTTAACTTTAAGTGGTTGGTTCTAAATCCCAAGTCAAATCACAATTGCAACATTTGGCAAAAAATAAGGCATAGATTGGGCTGTACGATGTGGGTAAACAAAGTGACAAAGTGTGGAAATGATCTCAAATGAGCACAGGAAATGCAGAAATGTATTAAAATAATTTGGGGTTGAAAGCATAACACAATCAGAATAGAGAAAGAAACCACTTAGAATGTATGTGTTGCCACACCAGGGTAAGACACTACTCATAAAGCACATTTAGAACTTCTATTTTTCAAAAACATAAAATAGTTGTTTTTTTTATACAGTGATACAATATATTGGCCATAACGCCCAGCCCTAGCTGAAAGTATTTTTGGGGTGCAGGATTACTTTCCAAACTGTCTGGCAAACGGGCCACGAATGTGGCTGAGTCAGTCACTCACCATGATCTGTGCCACGCTGCTCTTCATCCTGCAGCCTACTGCCTCATCACTGCTCCCATCAGAGCCGCTGGACTCATCTTCCTCCTGGCTGACACTGGCACTGGATGGGGCCCTACTACCCCTGGTGGCTCTGGAGCTGGCTACTCCTGGACTGGCCACTCCAGGACTGCCTAGAACTATGGGGGCCTCTGAGCTGGCCGCTCTGGGACCTTTGTGTCCAGGACTGGCTGCAGGGCTATCTGCCCCCTCTGTAGCTTCCACTGCAGAAAAAACAAAGTTTGGTTAATAAGTGTCTTTTACCACGCAGTTCTACGTGATATTGTAGGACAAGGTGTCATGTTGTCCAAAATGACCGTTTTTTCTTGGAGACAAAGTTATACAGTGCATTCAGAAAGTACTCAGACACTTGAATTTTAACACATTTTATTACGTTACAGCCTTATTCTAAAATTGATTAAATAGTTTTTTTCCCCTTCATCAATCTACACACAATTCGCCCCTAATGACAAAGCAAAACCGGTTTAGAAATTGTTGCAAATTACAAATAAAAACCTGGAATATCACAAGTATTCAGACCCTTTACTCAGTACTTTGTTGAAGCAACTTTGGCAATGATAACAGGCTTGAGTCTTCTTGGGTATGACGCTACAAGCTTGGCACACCTGTATTTGGGGGGTTTCTCCCATTCTTCTCTGCAGAACCTCTCAAGCTCTGTCAGGTTGGATGGGGAGCCTTGCTGCACAGCTATTTTCAGGTCTCTCCAGAGATGTTCGATCGGGTTCAAGTCCGGGCTCTGGCTGGGCCACTCAAGGACATTCAGAGACTTGTCCTGAAGCCACTGCTGTGTTGTTCAGGATCATTGTCCTGTTGGAAGGTGAACTTTCACCCCAGCCTGGAGCAGGTTTTTAAATCAAGGATCTCTCTGTAATTTGCTCCGTTCATATTTCCCTCAATCCTGACTAGTCTCCCAGTCCCTGCCGCTGAAAATCATCCCGACAGCATAATGCTGCCACCACCATGCTTCACTGTAGGGATGGTGCCAGGTTTCCTCCAGAAGTGACGGTTGGCGTTCAGGCCAGAGTGTTAAATCTTGGTTTCATCAGCCCAGAGAATCTTGTTTATAATGTTCTGAGAGTCCTTTAGGTGCCTTTTGGTAAAGTCCAAGTGGGCTGTTATGTCCCTTTTACTGAGGAGTGGCTTCCGTCTGGCCACTACCATAAAGGCCTGATTGGTGGAGTGATCCAGAGATGGGGGAACCTTCCAGAAGGACAGCCATCTCCACAGAGGAACTCCGGAGCCCTGTCAGTGACCATTGGGTTCTTGGTCACCTCCCTGGGCCCTTCTCCCCTGATTGCTCAGTTTGTCCGGACGGCCAGCTTATGGCTGGAGTTTTTCTCTGACATACATGGTCAACTATGGAACCTTATATAGACAGGTGTGTGCCTTTCCAAATCATGTCCATTCAATTGAATTTACCATAGCTGGACTCCTATCAAGTTGTAGAAACATCTCAAGTATGATCAATGGAAACAGGATGCACTAGAGATACATTTTGAGTCTCATAGCAAAGGGTCTCCTGACCCCTCCTGTCTCAGCCTCCAGTATTTATGCTGCAGTAGTTTATGTGTCGGGGGGCTAGGGTCAGTTTGTTATATCTGGAGTACTTCTCCTGTCCTATTCGGTGTCCTGTGTGAATCTAAGTGTGCGTTCTCTAATTCTCTCCTTCTCTCTTTCTCTCTCTCGGAGGACCTGAGCCCTAGGACCATGCCCCAGGACTACCTGACATGATGACTCCTTGCTGTCCCCAGTCCACCTGGCTGTGCTGCTGCTCCAGTTTCAACTGTTCTGCCTTATTATTATTCGACCATGCTGATCATTTATGAACATTTTGAACATCTTGGCCATGTTCTGTTATAATCTCCACCCGGCACAGCCAGAAGAGGACTGGCCATCCCACATATGCTCTCTCTAATTCTCTCTTTCTTTCTCTCTCTCGGAGGACCTGAGCCCTAGGACCATGCCCCAGGAATACCTGACATGATGACTCCTTGCTGTCCCCAGTCCACCTGACTGTGCTGCTGCTCCAGTTTCAACTATTCTGCCTTATTATTATTCGACCATGCTGGTCATTTATGAACATTTGAACATCTTGACCATGTTTTGTTATAATCTCCACCCGGCACAGCCAGAAGAGGACTGGCCACCCCACATAGCCTGGTTCCTCTCTAGGTTTCTTCCTAGGTTTTGGCCTTTCTAGGGAGTTTTTCCTAGCCACCGTGCTTCTTCACCTGCATTGCTTGCTGTTTGGGGTTTTAGGCTGGGTTTCTGTACAGCACTTTGAGATATCAGCTGATGTACGAAGGGCTATATAAAATAAATTTGATTGATTGATTGATTGGGTCTGAATAGATCTGTAAATAAGGCATCTGTTTTTATTTTGTATACATTTGTAAACATTTCTGAAAAATAATTTTTGCTTTGTCATTATAGGGTAGTGTGTGTAGATTGTTGAGGATTTTAAAATAATTTTTGTAATTCATTTAAGAATAACTTACAAAATGTGAAAAAAGAGAAGGGGTCTGAATACTTTCCGAATGCATTGTATGTCTTAGATTCATTGCGCCTGCATATTTTTTTTCATTTAACGGGGTGGATCAGCTTTAACATTGCAAATACATTGTGGCTTCCCTCAATGTAATTGCCTGCATCATTTCCAATCAATTTTTTTCTTTATAAATATATTACTTTAAAACATATTTTAAATATATTTTCCATTATCTCCCCCCAACTAACCCTCCCCTAATGGATAACGACACTTAGACTTCTACTCACAGCTTATACATTTCATGGACATATAAATATATATTAGTTATCTATTGTTTGTTTTTAATCCCATCCTTCAGCTCCCCTCAACCGCTCCCATCCATCTCTGAACACCATCCAGTTTTGATTTGACATTTTCAGCTGTGCCGTAAAAATAAAAAAAATCGAAACCTACATACATTTTACGGACACAGTATATTTTAACATCAGTGAGCTTGTTGTTTGTTATTTTTAGTCCCACCCTTCAGTTCCCCTCAACCCTTCCCATCTATCTCTGATCTCTCTCTGTTTTGATTTATATTTGACACATATTTCTTTCAACGGTGCTGTTTCAAAGTTCTGAACCTTTCTATTCTCATAGTTTCTACAGATTGTAAAACATTATTTTTTGCTAAGAGTATTATTATATTATGCTTGTCTATTGTTGAACACGTTGAATGTGTTAATGAAAGTGGGATATGGAAATGTGTCTTGAGTCTTTTACAATATGTAGACAATCTACATTCAGACCACAAGCAATCGACAAGCAAACAAGAATAAAAAAGAGCGAGAGTGAACTTCAACTGACATTCAGTTAATGCTCTATTTGAGAGAACTGACTGTGCTGAAGGCTTAAGAACAGGAAGGCTGTATTAAATAATTGATGAAGTGCACTGTAGTGGCCTGCTGAGATAGATCCCTAGTTGGACCAGTGACTCATCTCCTGCCCAGTCCCCAGCTCATTCCTTCAAGCCTGTTGGCTGATTTCTAAGTAGACTCTGACATGTTAACTTAGCACATCATGCAGTTATTACAGCAAACGTTTTCAAGAAACAATGAAACATGAAAGTTAAATATTGCGAGAATTACTTCAAGCTCTGTCTATGCATACAGCGAGACAATTACAAAATCACATGAGAATAAGAGTGGTCTACTAATTTCATAGCTGGAATCCCAAAGCAGTGCAGAGTGTCTTGCAGGCAACTGCCATCAGAGTTAAAAGGTGTGCCAAAAGGTCTCCGACAGCAATATCAATTTCTAGATGCTACCACAGCACTCGGCTCTGTTACACACACACACACAGAGAGAAGACACTGCAATGCATTGTTGAGAATTGGCACTGTGTGATTTGCATAATACCAATTTCAATATTCAATGTTGACAGTGAGGAATAAAATGTTATTTGTCACATGCGCCAAATACAACAGGTGTAGTAGACCTTAGTGAAATGCTTACTTACAAGCCCTTAAGAAAAAAAGTGTTAACTGCATTGTTGGTTAAGAAAGTATTTACTTAAATAAACTGAAGTAAAAAAATAAAAAATAAAGAGCAACAAAAAATAACAATAACGAGGCTATATACAGAGGGTACCGGTCCAGATTCAATGTGAGGGGCACCGGTTAGTCGAGGTAATTGAGGTAATATGTACATGTAGGTAGAGTTAAAGTGACTATTCATGGTTAATAAACAGAGAGTAGCAGCAGCGTAAAAATGGGGGAGTGGGGTGGGGACTAGAGGTCGACCGATTATGATTTGTCAACGCCGATACCGATTATTGGAGGACCCAAAAAGGCTCTGACTCCGCTTGTACTGAACACAAGAGAATTAACACAATTTATCTAGTTAACTTCTCTAGGGTAGGGGGCAGCATTTGGAATTTTGGATGAAAAGCGTGCCCAAATTAAACTGAGTTCTACTCAGGCCCAGAAGATAGGACATGCATATAATTGGTAGATTTGGATAGAAAACTCTAAAGTTACCAAAACTGATAAAATAGTGTCTGTGAGTATAACAAAACTGATTTGGCAGGCGGAAACCTGAGAAAAATCCATTCATGAATTAGGATTTTTTTTTTTGCAGTTTTCTATTCAATGCCATTACAGTATCCATTGACTTATGACTCAAATTGCAGTTCCTATGCCTTCCACCAGATGTCAACAATCTTTGGAAATTGTTTCAGGCTTGTATTCTTAAAAATGAGGGAGTAAGAGCAGTCTGAATGAGTGGACCCTGCCATGTCACAGAGCTTTTTCATGCGCGCGACCGAGAGTGCCTTTCTTGTTTACCTTTTATATTGACGACTTTATTGTCCGGTTGAAATATTATCGATTATTTAAGCTAAAAACAACCTGAGGATTGATTATGAACATCGTTTGAAATGTTTCTACGAACTTTACGGATACAATTTAGATTTTGTCTGCCTGTTGTGACTGCGTTTGAGCCTATGGATTACTGAACAAAACGTGAACAAAACTGAGGTTTTTGGATATAAAGAGACTATCAAACAAAAGGAACATTCATTGAATAATTTAATGTCTTCTGAGTGCAACCATATGAAGATCAAAGGTAAGTGATTAATTTTCTCTCTATTTCTGACTTGTGTAACTCTTCTACTTGGCTGGTAACTGTTTGTAATGATTTGTCTGCTGAGCTATGTCCTCAAATAATCATAAGGTATGCTTTTGCCGTAAAGCATTTTTTAAAATCTGACAGCGTGGTTGGATTCACAAGAAGTTCATATTTAAACATATGTAAAATCTTTGTATCTTTTCTGAATTTTTATAATGAGTATTTCTGTATTTCAATTTGGCGCTCTGCAATCTCACTGGATGTTGGCATACCCTAGAGAGGTTCAAATAAATTAATGTTAGCAGACAATATTAACTAAATATGTAGGTTTAAAAACATATACTTCTGTGAATAATTGATTTTAAGAAAGGCATTGATGTTTATGGTTAGTTACATTTGTGAAACGATTGGGCTTTTTTCACCAGCACCGCATTGATTATATGCAATGTAGGACAAGCTAGTTCGAGTAACATCATCAACCATGTGTAGTTAACAAGTGATTATGTGAAGATTGATTGCTTTTTATAAGATAAATTTAACGTTAGCTAGCAACTTACCTTGGTTCCTTGCAGCCACAAGGTCCTTTTGACACTGCACTCGCGTAACAGCATGCCACACAGTTTCCTCGTAGCGCCAATGGCCATAATCGGCATCCAAAAAGGCTGATTACCGATTGTTATGAACACTTGAAATTGGCCAATTAAAATCGCTCAACCTCTAGTTGGGACAATGCAAATAGTCCAGGTAGCCATTTGATTAGCTATTCATGAGTCTTATGAACAGTCAATGACTAGAGAGGCTGGAATCCTTGGCAATTTTTTGGGCCTTCCTGACACCGCCTGATATAGAGGTCCTGGATGGCAGGAAGCTTGGCCCCAGTGATATATTGGGCCGTACACACTACCCTCTGTAGTGCCTTGCGGTCGGAGGCCGAGCAGTTGCCATTTTAAGTATCTGAAGACCCATGTCAAATCTTGTCTCCTGAGGGGGAATAGGCATTGTTGTGCCCTCTTCACGACTGTCTTAATGTGTTTGGACCATTATAGTTTGTCTCATTGTTGTCGGTGATCAGGCCTACCACTGCTGAGTTGTCGGCAAAAATGACAGTGGAGTCGTGCTTGGCCATGCAATCATGGGTGACCAGGGAGTACAGGAGGTGACTGAGCATGCACCAGAGGGGCCCCTGTGTTGAGGATCAGCGTCGCATGTGTTGTTACCTACCCTTACCACTTGGGGGTGGCCCGTCAGGAAGTCCAGGATCCAGTTGCAGAGGGAGGTGTTTAGTCCCAGAGTTCTTAGCTTTGTGATGAGCTTTGAGGGCACTATGGTGCTGACCGCTGAGCTGTAGTCAATGAATAGCATTCTTATGTAGGTGTTCCTTTTGTCCAGGTGGGAAAGGGCAGTGTGGAGTGCAATAGAGATTGCATCACCTGTGGATCTGTTGGAGCGGTATGCAAATTGGAGTGGTTTAGGTTTTCTGGGATAATGGTGTTGATGTGAGTTTTGACCAGCTTTTCAGAGCATTTCACACCTACAGACGTGAGTGCTTCAGGTCAGTAGTCATTTAGGCAGGTTCCTTGGCATTCTTGGGCACAGGGACTATGGTGGTCTGCTTGAAACATGTTGATATTACAGACTCGTCAGGGACAGGTTGAAAATGTCAGTGAAGACACTTGCCAGTTGGTCAGCGCATGGTCAGAGTACATGTCCTGGTAATCCGTCTGGCCCTGCGGCCTTGTGAATGTTGACATGTTCAAAGGTCTTACTCTCATCAGCTCGTCCTTTAATGATGCTTTGCCTGTGTGATGGTTCGTTGGAGGGCATAGCAGGATTTAGCAGGAAGCGTCCGGGTTAGTCCCGCTCCTTGAAAGTGGCAGCTCTACCCTTTAGCTCAGTGCGGATGTTGCCTGTAATCCATCGCTTCTGGTTGGGGTACGTATGTGTGGTCACTGTGGGGACGACGTCATCGATTAACTTATTGATGAAGCCATTTGCAACCAAAAGATGGAAAGAGGAACATTCTTACTCTTTGTGCAAGAACACAAATAGCACAAGTCCCTACTGGACTGCTGTGGGGGGAAATGCAACAGCTCTAACCCTACTTTTGCCCAGAGCCCCATGAGCCCTGGTCATAATTAGTGCACTGAATAGGGTGGCATTTGGAATACAAACCCCTGGATGTTACAGAGGAACTCGTTTTAAGGGACTATCAGCAGCAGACAGCACATTCTGTGCTCTGACAATTTTCAAATGCCCTTGGGTTGAGGGCAGCTTGTGCTGCTCTGCCCTCTCTATCATCCCTCACTCTCCTCTAACTCAGAGCAGAGGAAGGATTTGCAACAGATTAACAGAAGGGATGATTGAAAGCATTATCTGGACAATAAGAGAGGCTAAAACTAGGCTATAACTGTCTGTCAGTGATGAGGTTGAGAAACCATGGAGACCTGGAGTGTTTCATCAGATAAACAGATGGGAGATAGCAGGACACAAGGTTCAACAAGACCAGTGCAAAACAAATATATGGGTTCTTCTCAACAGAAACTGATCGTTGATAGCCTAGTTGTTCACTTTTTCCACCAGTCAAGGGTTTATTTTTTAAGTGATAAGATTTCATCACACATTTTAAAACAAAAGGAAGCTTTTTAGATGTTTATCTTGGCCTATTACATAGATTACATTTACAATTTATCTTCAGGTGACAAAACCTTTGTTTATCTGAGGAAAAAGTCATTTCCACTCACTGCTGCTCCTCTGCTGTGCCACATCGTTTTCCCCCTCTCCTTCCTCTGACGGGCTCCTGCGGGGCTGACCCATGCCACTAGACCTGGAATGCTGGAGGACATACAGAGGACACAGCTGGTTTAGACTACATGGATATCTGAACTGAAGTTTGATGTTATGTGTTATGAAAGCAAAGGGCCTGGAAACAAATGGTAATGCAAGCTCCTCACAGAACAAACCCCTCCTTGAGCAGAGACATTAAAATGCATAACAGCAGGCAAATTAATATCATTACTGAGATCATGTTGTAGGCCACTGGGCCAATGTGCTCTGGCTGCCACTGCTGGAAGGAAACGGAAATCAGAGGCTGTAGTGTAGAGGTTATATAAACACAGGTTATAATAAACCTGAAGGAAGCTAAATTAAGCCTGCAGCTGTTAGATATGAGGTCATATGTGTTTGTTGATTAGATGGAGGCACAAAAACAACAAGTAGCCTATATGCACCAGCAACACCTGTGTCTGCAACCACAACAGTACAAGACATCTCAAAGGAAGTGGTAATTTTCCCTTCAAACATTACATAAAGGTTGCCACTTGCCAACCATGCTGCCTCTAGCTCAGCTAGCTCAACCAAATGCAATGTGCTCTATCAGCAGGACTGGCAGGCCTACGCCTGTCTAAGCTCATCCCTCGTGTGTTGCCGAGGCGGGTGTCACTGGGCTGAACCAGTCCCTGATGGAGATGGATAGTGAGCTGGGTAGGAAAGAAAAAGGCAACTAATAGCAACAACCCACGGCTACGCTTTGCTGCTAGATGCTTTCCACTGCATAAATGAAATGCGTTATGAAATTAGACTTTGTCTTTAACATTCAATGACAAACTGCCATGCTGATGGGAATCTAACAATGGACATTTGTACATAGGTGAGACACCCGTCTGCAGATAACTAACGTGAGACACTGCCATGTTCTGTTGATCAATGTGTACACAAACATAGCTGGCTAACAAAACCCTAGTAGCTGGCGACACACTGACAATCAACACTGACCACGTTGAACAATAGGTTTGGACTGAAATGTACACCGTTGTTCCATGTTTCTGTTATCATGTTTTTGTTTTATGTGGCGTAGCTAGCTAGCTAACATCGATATGAAACTAGTTAGCTGCTGCTAGCGATTTTATTTTTACCCAACAATAAAACATTAAAAATTTTACTGACCAACTGACTATCTAGCAATCTAACTAACTACCCAGTAACTAACTAGTTACGTCGAGGCGAAACAGCAACTAACCCCTTGCTACATGGCTAGTGTTTAGCTACAAATGCGCTCTCCTCCATGTGTGCCACTTCTTGCATTTGAGAAGCGCGATAGATAACTTTGCTAGCCTGGCTAAAACACAACTTGGAATAACTAATACTTCCGTATTCATGTATGGCCTTTTATCTTTCGTGTATTTATACGAGTGTAAACTTCTTACCTCTTCTTTAGAAGTAGAGCTCAACTCCACTGCTAAATCGTTGTTGTCGTTCGTCTTCGTAGCCATTTCCCCCCTGTCCTTTTCCACAAGTTTTGCTATGGATAGCAGTAAGGGCCAAAAAGAACGCACGTAAATGCGAAATCAATGAAGCCTACTGTTCTAATGTAATTTGCAAGCGAACAAATCAAACAGCAAAGTCAATTAACTATGTTGCCGTACATCTCATATTACGATGTAACAAGTGCCCTGTATGATGATCTCAGATATGAGGATTAGTGATACGCTGATTTACTCAACCCTGTAGAGTGGTTTAGGGTCGGTCATCAAAAGGATACTTTAGCTACTTTACCTGACTCAGATGAACTCGTGGATATCATCTGTTTGTCTCCATGTCCAGCACAAAGGAAGGTAACTTTGCGAGCTGATAGAGTACCACAGTATGAGTCATAATACCCATACAACCTAGCAGTCAAACAGGGAAATGGTTCCAATCGTTTTTCCACCATACATTTTTCCCATAGGGGATTTTAGAAACACTTAAGATAAGGGCCGTGTTTCATGTAGGCATACCCTGGTGTGTCGTTATGATAACCGTGTAAATCTCTCTAGGAGAACGAGATTTTTATCAATATATTCATCTGTATTTAACACCCAAAAATTAAATTCTAATTAGCTGCTAATGTGGCTATCATAAAGAACTACAAATGCCATGATGCTCTGGGCGAGACTGACGAATCGAGGCAAAGGTAAGAATCTCTGGATTAGCTCTACTTTTAGCTAAATGTAACAATAAATTGGCATCATTTCTTGCAATTGACAATTATGAAAACTGTCTTATGCAAGTGTTAAATTGTCACAATAACTTTTAACAAGTGTCAACTTGAGATCATGGCAGTAGCTTGCAGGGATTTCTAGTTTTGCACAATGTCTCCTTTGATGCTAATTATCATTTTTGAATCAGAGAGTAAATAGAGCCAAATATATTAATAAACGTCACCTTGTCTGAGAGAGATTTACATGGTTCTAAAAACGTCACACCATGGTAAGCCTAAACGAAACACATCCCTTATTTTAGGTGTTTATAAAATCCTGTATGGAAAAAAATGTATGATGGGAACCATTTCCCTGTTTGACAGCTAGAGTTTAATTCAATGAGAGAAAAGCTGGGTGAGAAAGGAGTTGGGTTCAGTTGAATCAGTGAAGGTAACCTGTAGTGGACTGATATTTGTTTGTGTCTCTTCTGATCAGAGGGAGGGGGTGCTCCTTCTCATGCAACTTGGGTCAAGATTTGTTTCTTACTTTGCTCTTAGGAACAGGGCACCATTGAAAGGAATGATTTCTGGGGTAGCATTAAGTGTGGCGATGGAGCAATTGAAGTTGAAGATTCCTGGTGTTTGTAACGCCCATCGCTTGGTGCGTCGCAGACCCGGTGGAGAGCGTGGTAAAACAGAGGATTCACTGCCAGTCCTTTTTTAATTTTGAGTCCGTCTTTACCTGACAAAGTTTGTGCCGAATCCACTGCGTTGTTTCAGGTGTAACGTTTATGGCCATGTCGCAGCAGTGTGTAGGAAGGAGATTCCAAGATGTGGGAAGTGTGCAGAAGGGCATGGGACAGAGGACTGTGTAGTTTTGGTGGATCAAGTTGTGTGCATTAACTGTAGGGGTGCCCATGTTACTGATGATCAGAAGTGTCCAGTGCGAGGGGCAGGCTGAAGTGGCTAGAGTCAGAGTAGTGCAGAAGGTGTCATATGCTGAGGCAGTGAAGAAAGTAGAGAGGGATGGGGAACCTGACAGGATTCCAGTGAGTCATATTTGTGCCATGACAGAGGGACAGGAAAACAAGTGTTTATGATTCAGTAAGGTTGGCTTCTTAATGTCCTTACTGTAGCAATGGTCACGGAAAATATATGTTGTGTTGACAGCTGCAGAGATGTATTTGGGTATACGAGATTTGACTTATGAAAAGTTACAGGGTGTGTTGAGGGGTGGTGTCCCATCCTCCCAGGCCGTTGGCATGGTCCATATGGTCAAAGTAGTGGAATGGGGTAGTGGGTTTTTAATGAGTGTAGGTGGTGGTGTCTAGGGCTATATTCATTTTCTTAGAGGAACGGGACTAATGAAGAGAATTTAATGTATGTAGGCCATGACTGGCCTCACACTTCAGTACAGTAGGTGGCGGTGTGCACACCAAAAAGTTGGATGCGATCCTCCAACCAAATCCCGAAGAAGAAGGGAACTGCCTACTGTTCAGATGGTTTAAATGGAAACTGAAATCTGACTGTAGCACAGGAGGTTGGTGGCACCTTAATTGGGGAGGACGGGCTCTTGGTAACAGCTGGAGCAGAACATTTTTAGTCAGAAGAAGGAACAGAAGTGGAGAAATATTATTTTTCTTTTAGCATCTTGAAAAAATGTGAACCTGTAGAGGGGCTATCTTTATCAGCATCATAAAAGCTGATAGTATTTCAACCCCATAAAATATGCATCCAAGCCGAACTGAAATCTTATCTGAAACATATATGGGACGTGTTCACAGTTTTCTATTTCCTGAAAACCCTCAAACTGATGTATTCCCCTTTTTCTTTTAGTTAATGCATTTTCCTTCCGGACTCTAAATGTCTTTGCTCTGTGAAAGAAGCAGAATGAAGCGTTCATTCTATCGATTTATGACATTCTAGTGATCAAGGGTTTATTTAGTCTTCTAGGGCAACATATAATGACAGAAGAGAAGCTGCATATATCTAATTACAGACAAGTTAACTAACAAATAGCCTACCAAAAGGTCAGAAATTATAGTCAGAAACATCTAAGTCAGGCAAAAAATATTACACCCCTGTTAAAAAATGGTTCTGCCTACTCTGACAGTAGCCTACAACGCATTTTCTAAATTGGCGGGTTGGGTCCGATTCGGGCCTCCAGATTTTCACTTCATCACATATAGTTGGGCGGTTGAGGATGGGTTATTAGCAATTGCAGGCAGGTACGGGTGAACAAACAGCTAACACAAGCACCACTAATGAGGATGCCTGAAGATACTAGCTAGATATTAACTTAGAAAAAAAGGACGCTAGATTGTATATTACTGGATCTTAGTTGGAGTCATTATGATTGTGAGGGTAGGAACTAGTGATGGGAATGTCAGGTGTTCTGAAGCATTCACCAAATTGTGTTGAAAAACAATTTATTACTCAGAGCTTTTAACACAATGCACATTAGTGACATCTGCTGGTCAGCAATAAATAGCAGCTTCTGGTGTTCACTCGTATAAAAGTTTATTCCACATTGTTTATTAAAACTCTGTGGCACAGTGGTTAGTCGAAGGCTTTGAAACACAATAGTCACATCCCTTTTTTGCCTTCAACTCAGCTAGCACAGTGGATCTGGGCCGATCCCGGCTGAGAGTCGAGGCACTCCGCTGAGAGTCAGATTCGGCTGACGTCATGTGGCCTAAGTTTGGGCCGCCTTCGCCATTATTACTTATGGCTAGGATGTGGGGATTGAGCTCGTGCTGATTCCGGTGTGAGTTATCTGTCCCAAATGTTTTTCTTGAGGCTCGGGCAGATTCCGGGTATAGTTATCTGACCCAAATGTATTACTTGGGGCTCAGGCAGATTCCGGGTATAGTCATCTGACCCAAATGTATTACTTGGGGCTCAGGCAGATTGGGGCTACTCTCTGGCAGATTACATGGGCTGCTTTATTTAAGTAATATTTAATTCTTTATTTTTCAATATTTTCTCATTGTTTCTGTAATCAAAAAATACAATTAACATTTAAATGAAATTCTTTAAGAGTCCTGTGTAGTATTTTAGCATTTTTATACTTTGAGAAAGGCAATTGATAAGCATAAAAAAAATTGTCAGATGGAGACTCCCAAGTAGCTCAGCAGTCTAAGACACTGCATCACAGTGCAAACTGTGTTGCTACAGGGATGTCCTTGTCATATCGCGCTGTAGGGACTCCTGTGGCTGGCCAGGCGCATGCACGCTGACAGGTGTATGGTGTTTCCACCAACACAAAATATTTTTTGTGGATGGGTAAAATTTGTATGTATAAAATGTATAATAGTAATGTTTAAAATTACTAAATCGGGTAATTTTGTATACATTTATTTAAATTTTCATCAGCCCGCTTCTGGAGGGATTCTGGTAAGATGCCAGAAGAGTCGGCTGAATTCCGGTAGGCGGAAACGGACGGATGTTCTTGGGCCTATTCTGGGATGTCATTCATTTTGATTCCGGGCCGAGTCCGACACCCGATTCCGGGCTGATTCAATCAGTTCTGACCCCCGGAAGAGGGCCGTTTCTGGGCCGATTCCTCAATGCTAGCTGGGAAGTAAAATAATTTGATCCAAAAATATGAATTCATGGAATTAGCCTACTTATGCATAGGACAAAAGCGTTATTATTATATAATAGATAAGGTAATTAACTGCAGTCCTTCCACGGGGTGCAGATATTCATACTTTTGAGAAAAATTATTCACTGTATCACAATTCCAGTGGGTCAGAAGATTACATACACTAAGTTGACTGTGCCTATATTCAGCTTAAAAAATTCTAGAAAATGATGTCATGGTTTTAGAAGCTTCTGATAGGCTAATTGACATCATTTGAGTCAATTAGAGGTGTACCTGTGGATGTATTTCAAGGCCTACCTTCAAACTCAATGCCTCTTTGCTTGACATCATGGGAAAATCAAAAGAAATCAGCCAAGACCTCAGAAAACAAATTGGAGACCTCCACAAGTCTGGTTCATCCAATTTCCAGATGCCTGAAGGTACCACGTTCATCTGTACAAGCAATAGTACTTAAGTATAAACACCATGGGACCACGCAGCCATCATACCGCTCAGGAAGGAGATGCATTCTGTCTCCTAGAGATGAACGTACTTTGGTGCAAAAAGTGCAAATCAATCCCAGGACAACAGCAAAGGACCTTGTGAAGATATTGGAGGAAACAGGTACCAAAGTATTTATATCCACAGTTAAACGAGTCCTATATCGACATAACCTGAAAGGCCGCTCAGCAAGGAAGAAGCCAATGCTCCAAACCCACCATAAAAAAGCCAGACTACGGTATGCAACTGCACATGGGGACAAATATCATACTTTTTGGAGAAATGTCCTCTGGTCTGGTGAAACAAAAATATAACTTTTTGGCCATAATGACCATCGTTATGTTTGGAGGAAAAAGTATGAGGCTTGCAAGCCGAAGACCACCATCCCAACCGTGAAGCACGGGGTGGCAGCATCATGTTGTGGGGGTGCTTTGCAGCAGGAGGGACTGGTGCATTTCACAAAATAGAGGGCATCATGAGGGAGGAAATTATGTGTATATATTGAAGCAATATCTCAAGATATCAGTCAGAAAGTTAAAGCTTGGTCGCAAATGGGTCTTCCAAATGGACAATGACCCCAAGCATACTTCCAAAGTTGTGGCAAAATGGCTTAAGGACAACAAAGTCAAGGTATTGGAGTGGCCATCACAAAGCCCTGACCTCAATCCTATAGAACATTAATGGGCAGAACTGAAAAAGTGTGTGTGAGAAAGGAGGCCTACAAACCTGACTCAGTTACACCAGATCTGTCAGGAGGAATGGGCCAACATTCACCCAACTTATTGTGGGAAGCTTGTGGAAGGCTACCCAAAACGTTTGACCCAAGTTAAACAATTTTAAAGGCATTGCTACCAAATACTAATTGAGTGTATGTACATTTCTGACCCACTGGGAATGTGATGAAAGAAAGAAAAGCTGAAATAAATGATTCTTTCTATTATTCTGACATTTCATATTCTTAAAATAAAGTGGCGATCCTAACTGACCTAATACAGGGAATTCTTACTATAATTAAATGTCAGGAATTGTGAAAAACCGAGTTTAAATGTATTTTGCTAAGGTGTATGTAAACTTCTGACTTCAACCGGTGGTTGTACTCAATAAAAGTTTTTATTAAAAGTGTAAATAGGGCAGGTGTAAACCACAAAACTTTACTGACTTTTAACATCACTTTGTTGCTGCAGTCTGGGCGTTGATGTAGAAGAGGCTCTCTCTAGACAGGTGCTCTCCTTTGGGGTGTTGTTGCAGACTCTCATTAGCTCTCTCGTTCACATCATGAAGGACTGTGAGGTGCTTTCTGTTGTAGACCTTGCATGATACTACACTTGGCTGACTGATGGCCTCGGCCCCAACAGCAGCATATGTGGTTGCTCTTTTTCCAGCTGATTGTCTGTTCTTTTGTGAGCTGCTTGAAGTTAGCACAATCATTAAGAAAGTGCTTGGTGTTTTCACAGTAGGGACAGACTTTTCCTGTGTCTTGGCGGCGGCAGGATCGGGGGTTGTTTCTGGAGCAGGAGAGGCAGAGTCTGGCGATTTCATCAGTGTAGAGGAGAATGGTGGTTATTCTGAGAGGGGGTTTGTGTTTTCTGTGCTGATCCTTCCCACAGTTACTGGTGAACACAGACCCATCTTCGTGGATAAGGATTTCGTATTCCAATGAGTCAGCGAAGTCGAGTAGTTTTCTGGTTTTAGCTGGTGGACAAACCTCTTGAAGTTGGACCTTAGGTCATGTGGGAGCTTTCCTGACAGCCGGGAAACGTTGGACCCGCTCCATGTCACCTTTCCTTCCCAGCTGCTCCAACATGGACACCAGGGAACAGATTGAGTGCCAACATACGGAAAGCCTTACCATCTCCACTGCGAAATCCAGGGCTATCCATAAGTTCAGCGATGCAGGGCCAGCTGATGTGGTTGTCCATACTGCTCAGTGAGAGAGTATATGGTGTCTGAATATGGGTACCTGGAGTTACTGTATGAATCTGCAATCAACAGGGCCTCTTCCAGTCTCATGTGATTGGTGAGGATCTGGAACTTGAACCTTTCGGTCGTATCTGCTGACAGATGTTCTCTGGGGCTATTTTCATACGTGCAAACTCTGGCCAGGATGGACAAAGTCTGGTATGGTAGGAAGTATGTTTTTTTTTCTGGTTTGGGTGCACCATGGAGAACTGTGATGACGGGAAGCAGAACGGTGGCAGTCAGGTGAGTAGTATCCTCTATTTGATCTGTCATAGTAGTCCTGACATCACCAGGGGGGTTTCAGGGTTCCCGCAGAGAAGGGTGCCAATGTCTGTCTTCGGTGTGATGGTGCCGTCTGCTTGGGGCTACAGAGTGGTCAGGTGACACAGCTGCTGCTGATCTGGAGGGGGCCTGTACCATCTCTGAGTGTCTTATGTGCTCTCTGAGCGCCGCAGCCACAATGTTGGGGTCTGATGAACACACATCCTCATCTTTGTCTGGAGGTTGGCTCCTTGTGTGAGGCGCAGAGACTGGTCTGTCTCTGATGTCCATCTTCTGACTTTGGTTTGCTTAATGTTGTGTTGAGATGTGGTTGGCCATGGTGTCTGTAGCTGAGTAGAATCTGGAGCCTTGAAGTGTTTCATAGTCATCCTTGGTGGCCTCATGTCAGTTCTATTATTGTTTCTGATTGTTCTCTTGCCTTGCGCAGGAGGGCTGCATTCTTCATTTTTATGTTTTGGTACGTAAACCTGTACTCGTGCAGGTGGCTAACCTCGCTGCAAGGTACTTGATTTCTTGCTCCATCTCTCTGAAGGTGACAAACCACTCACGGGGACTGCTGCTGGGTGAGGTGGAGAGTGCCTGATCATATAAGTCTTCTTGTTCTCTTTGGTTGGATGTAGCAGGGGGGTGAGAAGTGCCTAACATAACCTGGACCTCTCAGGTCAGAATCTATCACATTATCCGGGAGGCAAGTCTCACGCCGGGGCTGCGTGATAGTTGGGTCAGGCTGGTGCATCCTCTTGATTGTGGTGGTTCCTATATCCGGCTCTTCTGAAGGACCATGTAAAATAGGGCAGGTGTAAACCTGTGTTCTGATAGCTAAGCAAGGTTGCTGTGTTGGATATTGAATCTGGCCCACCAACAAAATTATTGGCCCCCCAAAGCCCCAAAATGTATTTTGAATTTTATAAACATTTTATAAAAATAATAATTTTTAAAAATTCAGACCCGAGATATCAAAAAGTCCCAAATGCAATGTCCCAAGAAGGAAGTTACTCTTCCTAAATAATGCACAACTACATTTTTTACTTCATTCATGAGGAGAGCAAATGCAGGAGACAGTTAACTAATAAAGCAGGCAGCATACCATTGTGTGGTGTTGAAATGTAAAGCTGCCAAATATTATTTGGCCCCCCAAATTAATTATGTATTTTATATCAATAATAAAAAATCTCAGACCCGAGATGTAAAAAGTTCCAAATGCAATGTCCCAAGAAGGAAGTTATGCTACCTAAATAAATGTAATAGTTAAAATGTGTACTTCATTCATGAGGAGAGAGAATGCAGGAGACAGTTAACTAATTGGCTCCCGATTGGCACAGCTGTCTAAGGCACTGCATCTGTGCTAGAGGTGTCACTACAGACCATGGTTCAATTCCAGGCTGTATCACAACCTGCCGTGATTGAGAGTCCCATAGGGCGACGCACAATTGGCCCAGCGTCATCCGGATTATGGTTTGGCCGTCATTGTAAATAAGAATTTGTTTTTAACTGACTTGCCTAGTTAAATAAGTGACTTGACAGTTAACTAATAAAGCAGGCAGCGGACTATTTTGTGGTGCTGAAATGTAAAGCGGCAACCGCGTCTGTACTGGTTCCTGTCGTGAGTCTTAATTGTATTC
This sequence comes from Oncorhynchus mykiss, assembly GCF_057628025.1. Classification (NCBI taxonomy): domain Eukaryota; kingdom Metazoa; phylum Chordata; class Actinopteri; order Salmoniformes; family Salmonidae; genus Oncorhynchus; species Oncorhynchus mykiss. Next base: position 73,093,935 of record NC_143024.1, read on the forward strand.
ATAGAGAAAATACTTATTTTCCACCATAATTTGCAAATAAATTCATTAAAAATCCTACAGTGGGATTTTTCTGGATTTTTTCCCTCATTTTGTCTGTCATAGTTGAAGTGTACCTATGATGAAAATTACAGGCCTCTCTCATCTTTTTAAGTGGGAGAACTTGCATAATTGGTGGCTGACTAAATACTTTTTTGCCCCACTGTATAGGGAGCCATTTGGGATGTATTCGAGGTCTACTGAGGTCCCTGTGGCCAGACAGACAGCTCAAGTCCTGCTGTGACCTCAGTGAAACGCAGACACTATGGTCTAATTAAATTAACCAGCCAGCCTGGCAGTGCAGCTAGGACATGTCACTGTGCTTCCCTCCTCTAGCCTTAAGCACTCTGTAATGTGAGTGAATGCCACCAGGCAAAGGCTTATCATCACACAGACGGGGTTAGAGTTTGTTTGGGTCACTGGCTTCACCAAAACAAACATAGCTAGGAATACTAATATTAAGGATCCTGGATTTCTCATCAAATAAATACATTTGTTTCATGGCTTTGTCTTGAAAATGTGAATAGACACGCATCACAACCTCAGTATCCTCTCATCCATCCAGGCACTCAAAGACAAATGCTCCCTCCCTAAGGGCACTCCAGGATTCAGCTATCAACCAATGCTCTGGGGGTTATAAAAGTAAGGGCCATTCTCTATTCCAGCCTAGTTTATTCTATTATTTTGCTGTTGTTTATATACAATAGGTTAAACTAACATCTAGTACACTGTATTTAGTACAGGGACTACAGGAAACGGAGTTCACCCCCATCCACATCAATGGTGCTGTTTTGGGGAAGTTCGAGAGCTTCACGTTCCTCAGTGTTTACACCACTACGGAATTAACATGGTCCATACACCCACACAGTTGTGAAGGAACGACAGCACCTCATCTCCCTCAGCAGACTGAAAAGATTTGGCATGGGCCCTCAGATCCTCAAAATATTCTACAGATCCACCATTGAGGGCATCTTTACTGGCTGCATTACCGCTTGGTACGGCAACTGCAAGGCACCCGACCGCAAGACGCTATACAGAGGGTTGTGAGTACGGCCAAGTACATCACTGTGGCCGAGCTCCCTGCCATCCAGGAACTCTATAACAGGCGCTATCAGAAGAAGGTCATCACAAATTGTCAAAGACTCCAGCCACCCAAGGCATAGACCAGGGGTATTCAACTCTTACCCTACGAGGTCTGGAGCCTTCTGGTTTTCTGTTCAACTTGATAATTAATTTCACCCACCTGGTGTCCCAGGTATAAATCAGTCGTTGATTAGATGGGAACAATGAACAAATGCTGTGGAATTGACTTTGAGGTCCAGAGATGAGTTTGAGTGTCATAGACTGTTCTCTGCAATCGCACGGCAAGTCTGGAACCAACAGGACCCTGAACAGCTTCTATCCCCAAGCCATAAGACGCTAAACAAGACTGCTAAATAGCTAATAAAATGGCTACCCAGACTACCTGCATTGACCCCTATACTGACTATGCACACACACTAGACTCTACCCACACACTCACACATACTTAACACTGACACCCTAACACACACATATATGCACACCATACATACATACATACATACATACATACATACATACATACATACATACATACTGACAACACACACACACACACCGTACACTGCTGTTCCTGCCTATCATCTATCCTGTTGCCTAGTCACATTATCCCTACCTACTGTGCATATGTACATAGCTACCTCAATTACTTCGTACTCCTGCACATTGACTAGGTACTGGTACTCCCTGTATATAGCCTTGTTATTACCTCGTACCCCTGCACATTGACTAGGTACTGGTACTCCCTGTATATAGCCGTGTTATTACCTCGTACCCCTGCACGTTGACTAGGTACTGGTACTCCCTGTATATAGCCTTGTTATTACCTCGTACCCCTGCACATTGACTAGGTACTGGTACTCCCTGTATATAGCCGTGTTATTACCTCGTACCCCTGCACATTGACTAGGTACTGGTACTCCCTGTATATAGCCTTGTTATTACCTCGTACCCCTGCACATTGACTAGGTACTGGTACTCCCTGTATATAGCCTTGTTATTACCTCGTACCCCTGCACATTGACTAGGTACTGGTACTCCCTGTATATAGCCGTGTTATTACCTCGTACCCCTGCACGTTGACTAGGTACTGGTACTCCCTGTATATAGCCTTGTTATTACCTCGTACCCCTGCACATTGACTAGGTACTGGTACTCCCTGTATATAGCCGTGTTATTACCTCGTACCCCTGCACGTTGACTAGGTACTGGTACTCCCTGTATATAGCCTTGTTATTTTGACTTTATATTGTTATTCACTGTGTATTTATTCCTCATGTCACTATTTCTATTTTTCTATTACATGTTCTATCTTTAACTCTGCATTGTTGAAAATGATCCATAAGTAAGCATTTCACTGTTAGTCTACACCTGTTGTTTACTAAGCATGTGACAAATATAACTTGATTTGATATAAAACATTTGTTTTACACTCGGCAACTCTGGAGCAGTGAATGGCCTCCATAATATAGCTCTTTTTTGGGAGGGAATGCTGTGTCTCTGTTCGCTCATGGACGTCTTTGGCATTTTCTCTGGCTGGAGTGAAAGAGCAGTGCCTCCAAGGCTGCCTTTCTCTCCTCCGTGGCACTTTGCTCCTTAAACAGATCATTGTGAAGGGACCTGTGTTACATTGGTGTTATTGTTATTCTCTCCCTTGACTTTTTCCACAAGGCAGTTAGTGTCAATAGTGTTAATGTCAAGGGATATGAAACATATATTGCAGTTCAGGGCGAACTAAGCTGTCCTCCACTTTCAGTGGCTGAGCATTCCACAGATAATACATAGAGGGAGCAGTGATGACATGTTTTATTGTCAATATTAAGCCATGAAAAGCAATTATTAGAACACAATAAATGTGCCATGATGATCAAGAAACATTTTAAACCATAAGCATCTCTTGATGATTCATTATAAGCAAGACAAGATTTTTATAGTTTAACCCAAAAGAGGAGATGCCTAGAGAATAGATCCTTCTCTATTTATATAATATTTATGTCTCAACACAAAGATTGGTAGGATGGATGTGAAGGGAATGTTTTTTCCAGTCGCAAAATGTAATGCATAGTAATAGACTTCACTATTACTTGGCCAATCTATCATTTTTGTTTTGTAATTGAGCTGCAAACATGACATGAGCCATTAAAGACACAACACTGTCATCTACTGGTCATAGTGAAATACACTGACATTATATCTGTGCCATAAATCAAGACTAATCGACCTCCTGTCTTTTGAAAAGTAATATTTGTCTGGTTCTACATTACAAGTGGTGAGATCATATTTAGCATTTTATCTTATTCAGACAACGCACAACGTGTGCTTTAAGGCTGAATCTGATGGCTTCATTACAATGTATTTAATAATCCACTGTCAATATTTACCATTGCACAGTGGAGAAAAGGAAAAATAGATGTTCTGTGTATTAAAGAGACCACCAGACAATGGATTGCATACTCGTATCAACCATAAAAGAGACTCATCTATAGTCTACTGCTACTGTCTATCAAGCAAATACAGTGTCTCTTTATCTTTACTTTATTAATATAAAGGAAATATAATTTGCTGAAGCGAATATTAGTAGCTAACAACCGGTAGGCTTGAGTGAGCTAGGCAGTGCACATGAGGGTGAATACCAAAATAAACCTCTGGCTCACGATCGTATGTGGATCAGGTTACCCCCACACATACACACGGACACACAGGGTCACACACGGTCACACACTGACACACACACAGACACTTGTGAGTAGCAGCAGGACAACTCCTCATTGGTCTCTGGTTGAGGAGTCAGAAGCTGAAAGGTCATGGAAGTAATGAATAGCACCGTTCCAGCCAATTGATTTACTGTAGCTGAGTTTGGATGGGGGCATCAGAAAACCTATCTAGAAATCATACGTTTATGCACTGTGTGGGTCTCTGTCTCTGACTCTGCCTCTCTATCGGTCCATCCTTTCTCTCTTTGTCTCTCTCTCTCTCTCTCATCTTAACATTCATAGAGCAAGAAGGCACTGTGCTCTGGTCTCATGGTTATTTCATACAATTACTGTGCTTAAAGTTTTGCCTCATTCCATCCTTCTTCCTCAATTAAGACATCAGTAAAAAATCCCTGTTTTAGGGCAGTTAGGATCACCACTTTATTTTAAGAATGTGAAATGTCAGAATAATAGTAGAGAGATTGATTTATTTCAGCTTTTATTTCTTTCATCACCTTCCCAGTGGGTCAGAAGTTTACATACACTCAATTAGTATTGGGTAGCATTGCCTTTAAATTGTTTAACTTGGGTCAAACATTTCAGGTATCCTTCCACAAGCTTCCCACAATAAGTTGGGTGAATTTTGGGCCATTCCTCCTGACAGAGCTGGTGTAACTGAGTCAGGTTTGTAGGCCTCCTTGCTCAGACACAGTTTTTCAGTTCTGCCCACAAATTTTCTATGGGATTGAGGTCAGGGCTTTGTGATGGCCACTCCCAATACCTTGACTTTTGTCACGGTTTTCTGTATGGGAAGGAGAGTCAGACCAAAATGCGGCGTGGCTATTGCGATCCATGTTTAATGAAACTGAAGCAACACGAATCTAATACAAAAACTACAAAACAATAACCGTAACGAAAACCGAAACAGCCTAATACTGGTGCACATACACACAGAAGGACAATCACCCACAAAACCCAACACCAAACAGGCTAATACTGGTGCACATACACACAGAACAAGGTCATAAGGACACTAAGGACAATCACCCACAAAACCCAACACCAAACAGCCTAATACTGGTGCACATACACACGACAGAAAAAGGACACTAAGGACAATCACCCACAAAACCCAACACCAAACAGGATACCTAAATATGGTTCCCAATTAGAGACAATGACGAACACCTGCCTCTGATTGAGAACCATATCAGGCCAAACATAGAACTAGACAAACTAGACATGTAACATAGAATGCCCACCCAGCTCACACCCTGACCAACCAAAACATAGAAACATACAAAGCAAACTATGGTCAGGGTGTGACAACTTTGTTGTCCTTAAGCCATTTTGCCACAACTTTGGAAGTATGCTTGGGGTCATTGTCCATTTGGAAGACCCATTTGAGACCAAGCTTTAAATTCCTGTCTTGAGATATTGCTTCAATATATTCACATAATTTCCTCCCTCATGATGCCATCTATTTTGTGACGTGCACCAGTCCCTCCTGCAGCAAAGCACCACCACAACATGATGCTGCCACCCCTGTGCTTCACGGTTGGGATGGCGTTCTTCGGCTTGCAAGCCTCACACTTTTTCCTCCAAATATAACAATGGTCATTATGGCCAAACAGTTCTATTTTTGTTTCATCAGACCAGAAGACATTTCTCCAAAAAGTATGATCTTTGTCCCCATGTGCAGTTGCAAACCGTAGTCTGGCTTTTTTATGGCGGGTTTGGATCAGTGGCTTCTTCCTTGTTGAGCGGCCTTTCAGGTTATGTTGATATAGGACTCGTTTTACTGTGGAAATAGATACTTTTGTACCTGTTTCCTCCAGCATCTTCACAAGGTCCTTTGCTGTTGTTCTGGGATTGATTTGCACTTTTTGCACCAAAGTACGTTCATTTCTAGGAGACAGAATGTATCTCCTTCCTGAGCGGTATGATGGCTGCGTGGTCCCATGGTGTTTATACTTAAGTACTATTGTTTGTACAGATGAACGTGGTACCTTCCGGCATCTGGAAATTGTTCCCAAGGATGAACCAGACTTGTGGAGGTCTACAGTTGTTTTCTGAGGTCTTGGCTGATTTCTTTTGATTTTCCCAAGATGTCAAGCAAAGAGGCACTGAGTTTGAAGGTAAGCCTTGAAGTACATCAACAGTTACACCTCCAATTGACTAAAATTATGTCAATTAGAACACCAGAAGCTTCTAAAGCCATGACATCATTTTCTGGAATTTTCCAAGCTGTTTAAAGGCAATGTCAACTTAGTGTATGTAAACTTCTGACACACTGGAACTGTGATACAGTGAATTATAAGTGAAATAATCTGTCTGTAAACAATTGTTGGAAAAACTACTTGTGTCATGCACAAAGTAGATATCCTCACCGACTTGCCAAAACTGTAGTTTGTTAACAAGAAACTTGTGGAGTGGTTGAAAAATTAGTTTTTTTAATGACTCCAACCTAAGTGTATGAAAACTTCCGACTTCAACTGTATATAGTGCACTACTTTTGACTAGGGCGCAGGTCAAAAGTAGTGCACTATATAGGGAATAGGGTGTCATTTGGGATAGACAACCATGTGTGTTTGTGTGGTTTCGTTTTACTATCCTTGTGGTTACAGAAGTGGTTACCAGAAGTCCTCACAAGGATAGTAAAACAAGGGAAATTCGGACAAGCGGGGATATTTCACAAGTCCCCACTGGAAAAATGATATTTTATGCTTGGGGGCTAGGGTTAGGGTTATAATTAGGGGTTATGAGTTAGGGTTAGGGTTAGGGTTAGGGGTTAGGGAAAATAGTATTTTGAATAGGAATACGTTTTTTGGTCCCCACAAGAATAGTAAAACAAAGTGTGTGTGTGTGTGTGTGTGTGTGTGTGTGTGCGTGCGTGTGCACATGCAAGCATGCGTCTGTGTAAATTATTGTGTATGTGTCATTAGACTACAAGTCCACTGGAGGTGAGCCCTGCGAAGCAAAATAAATGGTGTAATACAGAATATGAAGGTTGGTTTTATCAGACTATTCCTCAGGGCTTGGAGATCTAATGGAGGGAGAGGTGTTGCTGCTCACTGTATGAAAGGGAAGCATTTCATTTCAATTTGAACTGAACGCACGAAGAGAAGGCGCTGACTGTGACCTCTGTGAAAAATTGTGTGTGTGTGTGTGTGTGTGTGTGTGTGTGTGTGTATTATGTCCAGAGAAGGCCAATTAAGAGAGGCATATTCAGAGCTAGTCATACTGGAGCTGTTTAGTGATTTGCATCTGATAAAGCTTTGTTTGAGATCTGACAATTTCCCAAATTTGGCAACCTTTTTGAATAAATTGAATTGCGTGTGAATATACCACAGGGAGTGAGGTGTACCTGAACGGCATACCAATACACTGTTAACAGTCTACCTATACTCTCTGAGTTATTATCCACGGAATTAATTGTCCCTTGGTAAATATGTGATAGAGAATGTTTTGAAATGACTGGTTTGAACTATGACAAGTTGATCAAAATGAGTCTAGCCTATATTTTCAACATAAGGGGCCGACTACAAAGTGTAAATAGGATCATTCTGGTCATAACCCAGTGTAATGTTTTTGTGGACTTTACGGTAGTATTTACTGTATTATACTATAGTATTGACAGTTAACTATAATATAAAACTAGAGTAAAAGAAAACTGTAGTATATACTATTAATGTCATGTTTTTGCGGATTGTAGTATATTTGAGTATTTACTGCAATATTTTTGCGGACTGTAATATACTGTATTATTTACTGTAGTGTTTTTGTGGATATTACTGCAGTAAATACTAAAATACTGCAGTATTTACTATAGGGTTTTTGTTTTATTATCTTTGACATAGGCTTCCTCCTTGAGTAAACCTACTGGAGAAATACTAATAGAGCAAATGTTCTATAACCTGTAGGTAGGTAGGACTGGGGTCTGAATGGATAGTTTAGAGCTTCTGCTCTTTTCTATAACCTGTATCTTCTTCGAGTTTTTATTGGCTGATTCGCAACCAACTGAAAGGTGCATACACCGCCACGTACTGTACTGGAGTGTGAGGCCAGTCACAGCCTACCTATACAACTATATTCTCTTACTTAACAAACCCTGAATTTCTAACAAAATAAAGAATTCCCTACAAACCTCATCCCTTCCACCCAAAATACCACTCAAATCCCAAAACTATAACCTGCAGGGAACACAATATATGGTCTATACTTGTACTGTAGGTTTCTCACTTATGGGTGGCACAGATTGGGATATGGGGAGAGGAATGGGCAGGGTATATGCAAATTAAATACTGTATTAATTACTATAGTTAAAAAAGCGTAGTGTTTTTGCGGACATTACTGTCAACCACACTGCACACTGCCCTAACCCATCTGGACAAGAGGAATACCTATGTGAGAATGCTGTTCATCGACTACAGCTTAGCATTTAACGCCATAGTACCCTCCAAACTCGTCATCAAGCTCGAGACCCCGGGTCTCGACCCCGCCCTGTGCAACTGGGTACTGGACTTCCTGACGGGTCGCCCCCAGGTGGTGAGGGTAGGTAACAACATCTCCACCCCGCTGATCCTCAACACTGGGGCCCCACAAGGGTGCGTTCTGAGCCCAACTCCATTCTCCGATAACCTTCCGCGCACTGCTCCATCGAATCCCAGACGGGCTCCGGCACTCTCCTGTACTCCCTGTTCACCCACGATTGCGTGGCCACGCACGCCTCCAACTCAATCATCAAGTTTGCGGACGACACAACAGTGGTAGGCTTGATTACCAACAACGACGAGACGGCCTACAGGGAGGAGGTGAGGGCCCTCGGAGTGTGGTGTCAGGAAAATAACCTCACACTCAACGTCAACAAAACTAAGGAGATGATTGTGGACTTCAGGATACAGCAGAGGGAACACCCCCCTATCCACATCGATGGAACAGTAGTGGAGAGGGTAGTAAGTTTTAAGTTCCTCGGCGTACACATCACAGACAAACTGAATTGGTCCACCCACACAGACAGCATCGTGAAGAAGGCGCAGCAGCGCCTCTTCAACCTCAGGAGGCTGAAGAAATTTGGCTTGTCACCAAAAGCACTCACAAACTTCTACAGATGCACAATCGAGAGCATCCTGTCGGGCTGTATCACCGCCTGGTACGGCAACTGCTCCACCCACAACCGTAAGGCTCTCCAGAGGGTAGTGAGGTCTGCACAACGCATCACCGGGGGCAAACTACCTGCCCTCCAGGACACCTACACCACCCGATGTCACAGGAAGGCCATAAAGATCATCAAGGACAACAACCACCCGAGCCACTGCCTGTTCACCCCGCTATCATCCAGAAGGTGAGGTCAGTACAGGTGCATCAAAGAGAGACTGAAAAACAGCTTCTATCTCAAGGCCATCAGACTGTTAAACAGCCACCACTAACATTGAGTGGCTGCTGCCAACACACTGACTCAACTCCAGCCACTTTAATAATGGGAATTGATGTAAAATATATCACTAGCCACTTTAAACAATGCTACTTAATATAATGTTTACATACCCTACATTATTCATCTCATATGTCTACGTATATACTGTACTCTATATCATCTACTGCATCTTTATGTAATACATGTATCACTAGCCACTTTAACTATGCCACTTTGTTTACATGCTCATCTCATATGTGTATATACTGTACTCGATACCATCTACTGCATCTTGCCTATGCCGTTCTGTACCATCACTCATTCACATATCTTTATGTACATATTCTTTATCCCTTTACACTTGTGTGTATAAGGTAGTAGTTTTGGAATTGTTAGTTAGATTACTCGTTGGTTATTACTGCATTGTCAGAACTAGAAGCACAAGCATTTCGCTACACTCGCATTAACATCTGCTAACCATGTGTATGTGACAAATAAAATTTGATTTGATTTATTTACTACAGTGTTTTTTTTGTGGATAATACTGTAGTATTTACTATAGTATTCTATGGTATACTACAACATTATAAAGTAAGTATTACATATAATCAAGGGTTACTACAGTGTGTAGTATGGTACTATACAGTATACTACAGTTCCTACAGAATTATACAGTAAGTTATTTTGTATTTTACCCCCTTTTTCTCCACAATTTCGATATTGTCTCATCGCTGCTTTTCCCAATGGGCTCGGGAGGTGAAGGTCGAGTCATGCGTCCTCCGAAAAATGACCCGCCAAACCGCAATTATTAACACCTACCCGCTTAACACTGAAGCCAGCCGCACCAATGTGTCGGAGGAAACATTGTTCAACTTACAACCGAGGTCAGCCTACAGGCGCCCGGCCCGCCACAAGGAGTCGCTAGAGTGCGATGAGCCAAGTAAAGCCCACCCGGCCAAACGCTGGGCCAATTGTGCGCCGCCCTATGGTACTACCTATCACTGCCGGTTGTGATACAGCCCGAGATCAATCCCGGGTCTGTAGTAACACCTATAGTACTGTGATGCAGTGCCTTAGACTGCTGTGCCACTCGGGAGGCCCCCAGTACTGTATTATTCTATAGTAAACTGTAGTATTTTTGGTCACACTTTATTTGGATAGTCCAGATTTTCCATCTGAAGATGCTCATACTATCTGAAGATGCTCATACTAGTCATACTATCTGTTGATAAGCAACTGCTTGCTAAGGTTACGGTTAGCGTTCGTTGGGTTTAGCATAAGGGTTAGGGTAAGGGTTATGACAAAGGCTAGGGTTAGCATATAGTTGGTTGAAATGTTACTGATAGTCTGTAGATTGTCCATCTGTAGATGCTAGACAGACTATCCAAATCAAGTGTTACTGTATTTTTTCATATGGGAAAGTCAGTCTCACATTTTGAATTCAGTCATGCCGCTAGCATTTCTTAATTAACCAAATAAAAAAACGAGGCCAAATTAGGAAGTTCAGTCACCCTTTAAAGGTCAACTGCCTCTTAGAACCAACTTCTCTGGTTTTAAACATCAGAAACATAAATTTACTCCAAAGTGTAAATACATTCATTTTGGTGAGTTTGTCACGATTTACAGGAGCGTTGGTGCTGTATTACTGTATTACTTAATGCTCACTTTTGCCAATGATACCCAATTGCCCAGAGACAACACTGGGGCCTGCCCCCAGTTGTTATGTGGACATTTGTTGTCAAGTCTTCATATGGGTCTGATCAAAGAGGTTGGTGGCACATTAATTGGGGAGGACGGGCTCGTGGTAACGACTGGAGCGGAATTTGTGGAATGTTAGAGAATACATCAAACACATGGTTTCCATGTGTTTGAGGGCATTCCATTTGCTCTGTTCCACCCATTATTATGAGCCGTCCTCCCCTCAGAGCCTTCACTGCTTGATCAGCATGGTCTTCTTTCACCCAGAGATTGGCCAAACAAATTAGCTTTATCCTGTCAGATCCAACAATTACTGTCTGCTCACATTAGGCCCAAGAGGGAAGGGAACAGTGTTTTCTCTCGTGGGTTAGCAGCAACACAGCCCTGTTCATGTCCTCTTCATCTATCTACCCCGTGGTGACTTCGAGAACTAAAGCCTGTTGGGCCTAAGAATCCTAGCCTGGTTCCAGATCAGTTTGTGCTGTCTTGCCACAAGTTTGTACTGCTATTGCATGACAATAGAAGTTGGCAAAAAACACAAACTGATCTGGGACCTGGCGAAAATAATCCCTCCAGCCCTCCCTGGTGGAGGGTTTGGCCTAGCTAGCAGGACAGAAAGATCACTGCCTGGTCCAATATCTTGCTTAGATAGTCTGCAGAAACAACCTCCAGCAACAACCAAGGTCAGGGTATGGAAATGGTGTAACTGACTCAGAGCTGTCTCTCCTCAAACACTGACAGATGAGAGATGAGACTGATCCACGAAGACAGAATAGGACAGTGGTAGAGGGTCACCGAGAGAGCTAGGAGGGAAACTGCTCTGATGGCTTTAAAAGGTGGTTTATGAGGATCTAAACTAGACAAGATATGTGATGGATATATTGATTGTTCATCCCTCTGTCAGCAAGACATACTGAATGCTGTATCTGCACTCTAACAACAATTAGGATGTACCTTTAGATTCAAAATCCAAGTCCTTGTGATCAAAACTGTAGTGAACTGCTGTCCAATCATCAACAATGTAATCATATCCTGTATCCGTTAAGTGGAGTCAGTGGACAGACATTATAATCATATCCTTTACACTTCTACTAACCACCTTCAAAGTCCATTATCAGCCTTACCTAATTAATATAACAGACATTGTTGCTTTGCTCCTAAGCAGGGCGAGGGCATAAGAGAGGAGGGTTCATTTCATGCCAGTAAATTCAACTTTAGAGGCGTTGCCGCTTTGGTATGGCTTTTATTTGTTTTAAATAATTGCCTTAATGACTCAGAACAGAATGCTTAACCCATGTATGATGAAAACGTCTGATAGATGGCTGCATTGATGACATGACCTGGGGATAAATCACAGTATGGACCGAGAGAGAGAGAGAGAGAGGGGGGGAAAGGAGGAGAAGGGAAGGGGAGGATAAGGGGGGAGGAGAGGGAGACAGACAGAGGGAGGGGGAGAGGGGAAGAGAGGAAGATAGAGACAGACCAAAATAAAGGGGTTCCAAAAAAATTCCGGTCGCGAGGACCACAAATACAAATTCCATCTAGACACCGTTGCCCTAGAGCACACAAAAAAACAATACATACTTTGGCCTAAACATCAGCGCCACAGGTTACTTCCACAAAGCTGTAAACGATCTGAGAGACAAGGCAAGAAGGGCCTTCTATGTCATCAAAAGGAACATAACATTCGACATACCAATTAGGATCTGGCTAAAAATACTTGAATCAGTTATAGAACCCATTGCCCTTTATGGTTGTGAGGTCTGAGGCCCGCACACGAACCAAGAATTCACAAAATGGGACAAACACCAAATTGAGACTGCATGCAGAATTCTGCCAAAATATCCTCTGTGTACAACGTAGAACACCAAATAATGCATGCAGAGCAGAATTAGGCCGATACCCGCTAATTATCAAAATCCAGAAAAGAGACGTTAAATTCTACAACCACCTAAAAGGAAGCGATTTCCAAACATTCCATAACAAAGCCATCAACTACAGAGAGATGAACCTGGAGAAGAGTCCCCTAAGCAAGCTGGTCCTGGGGCTCTGTTCACAAACACAAACATGCCCCAGGACATCAACACAATTAGACCCAACCAAATCATGAGAAAACAAAAAGATAATTACTTGACACATTGGAAAGAATTAACAAAAAAACAGAGCACACTAGAATTCTATTTGTCCCTAAACAGAGCGTACACAGTGGCAGAATACCTGACCACTGTGACTGACACAAACTTAAGGAAAGCTTTGACTATGTACAGACTCAGTGAGCATAGACTTGCTATTGAGAAAGGCCGCCGTAGACAGACCTGGATATCAAGAGAAGACAGGCTATGTGCACACTGCCCACAAAATGAGGTAGAAACTGAGCTGCACTTCCTAACCTCCTGTCCAATGTATGACCATATTAGAGACACGTATTTCCCTCAGATTACACAGATCCACAAAGATTTCGAAAACAAACCCGATTTTGATAAACTCCAATATCTACTGGGTGAAATACCACAGTATGCCATCACAGCAGCAAGACCTGTTGTGACCTGTTGCCACAAGAAAAGGTCAACCAGTGAAGAACAAACGCCATTTTAAATACAACCCATATGTATGCTTATTTATTTTCCCTTTTGTACTTTAACCATTTGTACATCGTTACAACACTATATATATATGTGTGTATATATATATATATATATATATATATATATATATATATATATATATATATATATATGTATGTATTATACACACACACACATAATATGACATTTGTAATGTCTATATTCCTTTGGAACTTCTTTGAGTGTAATGTTTACTGTTCATGTTTATTGGTTATTTCACTTTTGCATATTATCTACTTCACTTGCTTTGGCAATGTTAACATATGTTTCCCATGCCAATAAAGCCCCTTGAATTGAATTGACAGAGGTAGGACGTGAGAAGCATAGAGAGGGAGAGGGGTAGGGAGAGAGAGAGAGAAACTGAGAAAGAGATCCCAGACATCCAGAAGAACTCATAAAGGTTCATAGTAGTTAATGTGGTTCCATCCAGAACTGCTCATAAAGGGTTATAGTAGGTCATGTGGTTCCATCCAGAACATCTCATAAAAGGTCACATGGTTCCATCCAGAACTGCTCATAAAGGTTCATAATGTGCTTCCATCCAGAACAGCTCATAAAAGGTCATAGTAGGTCACGTGGTTCCATAAACATTACTTGATGTTCATTCATCATTCATCACCAGGTGAAATGAAAATCACAAAGCATGCTTCCAGAGACAGAATTCATTAATTCGTTCTTTCGTTAATTTGTTCATTCAGTCATTCATTCCACAGGGGTAATGCAATGCAGTTCCTCTCTTCACCCACAATCAACCTCAATGGGAAGTTACTGTGGAACACATTAACCTCAATGGGACTGTACTGTGTAACACATCCCCTGACTAGGTTGACGTCCCTGAGCTAGAGAGCGTTAAATCTGTGTTACCATAGGAAAACACCAAGTGGTAGGTCTGTTGACTATGCTAGCCCCTGTGGTGCTCAGACATGCAGGGTTGAGACATTTATAATCGTCTCCTATTCCTATCCCACGTCTTACTCCATAAAGCTGGTCTAAGCTACTAATAAAGTTTGATGTTAGTTTGACGTTATGTTCCAGCTTCAGGCAGCAGTCTCATGTAGCTCAGTTGGTAGAGCATGATGCTTGCAAGGCCAGGGTTGTGGGTTAGATTCCCACGAGGAACCAGTATGAAAAAAGAAAATGTATGCACTCACTATTGTAAGTTGTCCTGGGTGTATAAAATGTGAGCTGTTTATACTCAAGAGATTTAATAATGTTCCATTTAGAGATGCCTTCAGTGCACATCCGGCACACTCATCAGGCAGGAGTAGGCAGCCGCCTAAGGAGGCAGATTGACGAGGGTAGCACTTCTTGAGCCAAACCGACCAAGACGCACCTCCAACACATAAAACCTCACATAAGCAGTGCCCACTTTGTCTAAGGCATTGGCGCAAAATATTTACCTTGTCCGTTCCCAGCGCGCCTCTCCAGGGTGAAGTTGGAGAGATGCACCTCTGATGCGCTCCACCAACGTTCAGTTAAAAATATCATCTAACATAAATCATGTAGCGGATATAGGATATGGTAGAAACAGTATGTGCCATTTTCTGTAGCCTACAGACTGGAGATAAAATGGATGACAATGTAATGAGATGGACACTTTTTACATCATGCAAGTTTCTCCGATCAAATAGCCTAACCTAAATGGCACTCAATCAAATAAATGAGCTGTTATGTTTGCAAACAACACATCCTAAAAACAGGTCAGGTCAAAGTTAAATAGATAATATGGAATGGACAATCACAACTGTTGTCCAGGAGTTTCACCCCATTGTGATGATCAGTGGTTTCAAGTTTATATTTGTCAATCTTTGACAAGCTGATCATAGTGAAAAATAAAATACTTGTGCATCTCCCGCTGTGTAAACACATTACAAATAGGCTCACGATAACTCCTGTTAAAGTTGGGTAGCTGATATTCAAAGCTTAAATAGCCAAATTGATTAGTCACAGGAATCAGGACTAATAAAGCCAATGCAACAGCCTGTTTTACAAATGTTGGGCCTAGCACATGGATGGGCATTCATCAAATTCCATTAAGGGCCGACACCCCAGTAAGCACTAGCCAACAACGTCTTTTGGACTTTTTTATTTGGTTCGGTCCGGATGTCATTTTTTTTTAAAGACTACCACATAGATGGCATTCATAAAATTGAATTTCAGGCAACACTATAGGCTCCACCTCAGTAAGCATGGACCGACACTGACGCCTTTTGGACATCTTTTTTGGTGCAGTTCCAGACTTAATTTCCACATCCACGGACATTGTTCTGGACCAGCCTTGATTTGGCCCAAACATAGATGCCTATAAATGACTTATTTTCAACTTTCATTCAGGACCTAAAATAAGCCTGATTTCAACATTTGGAAAATACATACTTTCAACTTTCATCCTGATTTCAACGTCCGGAAAATACGTATTTTTCAACATCCGTAAAAGATGCCTTTTCAACGTACTGAAAAATATGTATTTTTAAACATACAGAAAATACATTTTCACCTGTCATTGAGAACCTAAATTGAACCTAACTTCAACGTCAGGAAAATACTTTTGTTTTGCATTTTTTTGGTCTAGCCTAGGGCGGCAGAACGGCAAGGACCGGCCCTGCTTCAGTGATATATGTTCCTAATCATAAAGATCAGATCACTTCAATAGTAGTGTACACTATAATATATCTAATTGTCCATGTTGTACATCAAGTACACTAACAGGTTTGTACATCAATGCTCTTACTTGTTTTCCCAATAATTGTGTTTCAGCTAAATATAATGGCAGATAACATAATAACAGTATAATTATGTACTTTGGTATTGAAGAATATGAGTTCCTGAAATCCGTGAACCCTCAGGAGTGAAACACCATGTAAATTGTATTTGATGAGCATCTTACAGTTTTTTTTCAATTGCTAACAATTATCGGTCAATACTGATGCCAATCTTTCAAAACTCTTTACACAGTCTGCATTACCAACATGCATCTTGGCCAAACAGTTAATCTCACCTCCAGAACTCACTCAAACCACCGAAACACTTCATACATGTCTCAAAATAAGCTTGTTCGACCATAACACTGGCAACAATTCTCACTCAGAAAAAATACATTGTCATATACTAAAGTAAATGTTACGAATGAATTAGAAATGCAGCAATTTGTTTCAATACCCTGAATTTTTTTCTATATCTTTGCATATAATAATTTACTTGTGAAAAATAAAAAGTTGAAACAAAATACAAATTCCTGAAATTCCAGGGCTGCAATAATACTAAATTGAAGGGGAAAAAAAGCATACTGTACCCTGTGAGGGTTCTAGTTCTCATCCCCATCTATAGTATAAATCACTCATACTGTACGGTACTGTGAGGGTTCGAGTTCTCCCTCTCTTTGGCCAAGTTCTCATCAACATCACATCTTATGTCTTCTCTGGCGATGCATCTTGGAAAGTATCTTCCTGAATGTCTAATCGAACCCTGGCAGTCTTCAGGAGAAGTGTCTCCACACCCCACATTCATAGCATTCAGTAAGGACATCTGGTCATGTGAATGGTGGTCATAAACCTTCCACCTCCATGCAGAGAAAAACTCCTCTATGGGGTTTAGGAAGGGGGAGTATGGAGGCAGGAATAGTACTGACATCCTGGGATGTGCAGCAAACCAGTCTGTGACTGCAGCAGAGTGGTGGAATGCCACATTATCCCACACGGCAACGAAGGTAGGGGAGTTTCTTGCCCCTCTCTCCTCTGCTGGCACAAGTCGATTATGCAGGTTAAGCAGAAAATAAATATGCCTCTCTGTATTGTAGGGGCAAATGAGTGGTTTGTGTAACAGCAAACCATCATTGGACAGTGCTGCACACATTGTGATGTTAGCTCCTCTCTGGTCTGGGACATCCACGGTTGCTCTCTGTCCAATCACATTTCTTCCCCTGCGGTGTGTTTTTGCCAGGTTGAATCCAGCTTTATCTACAAAGATGAATGTTTGCACTTCTATCTCCATTACTCTAAAATACTATAAATACACAGTTTTACAGTAATTTCGTTATGCATAGCTGTGTATGAACAGACATCTTACCTGGACATATTGATACCGGACTTCTTTCACACGTTCGTTCATAATTTCTCTCAAAGGGTACAGAGTACAACTACTTCATCCTTATTTGATGTTTCTCTGGAACTCTGGCAATTGTCGTTGTGCTGACCGTATTCACATTCCCAGAAGTGATATTGTCTGCCAGCACTCTGTCCCAAATTTCCCGCAGTTTTATTGCATTGTTGCCAATTACCATGTCAACAATTGCATTTTCCTGCGCATCTGATAATATTCTGCCTCTCCCTCCTGTGGGAGGCAACCTTTGGATCCTACTGAAAAACACAAACCAATCAATATATTTCAAAATGTCAGTACATGTAAAAATGGGAACATGCGGTATTGTACTGTAATATGTAATTAAATTATAATTGAAGCATGCATATCTAACCTGTTGTTTTGACAGAAAATTCATACTATTGATGCAGCTCCAGATTTGGTTGCACCCTTAAACTGTCCTCTCTCAAAGAGAGACCATGGTTTACAACATGGTCAATAAGTGTGGCCCTTATCTCATCTGAGACCACCGCTCTTGGTCTTCCTCTCCTTTGTCCTCCACGCGTTCTCCCTCTCCCTGCCACTCTTCTTTCCCCACCAACCTGTCTCCCTCTCCCTGCCACTCTTCTTTCCCCACCAACCTGTCTCCCTCCCCCTGCCACTCTTCTTTCCCCACCAACCTGTCTCCCTCCCCCTGCCACTCTTCTTTCCCCACCAACCTGTCTCCCTCTCCCTGCCACTCTTCTTTCCCCACCAACCTGTCTCCCTCTCCCTGCCACTCTTCTTTCCCCACCAACCTGTTTCCCTCCCCCTGCCACTCTTCTTTCCCCACCAACCTGTCTCCCTCCCCCTGCCACTCTTCTTTCCCCACCAACCTGTCTCCCTCTCCCTGCCACTCTTCTTTCCCCACCAACCTGTCTCCCTCTCCCTGCCACTCTTCTTTCCCCACCAACCTGTCTCCCTCTCCCTGCCACTCTTCTTTCCCCACCAACCTGTTTCCCTCCCCCTGCCACTCTTCTTTCCCCACCAACCTGTCTCCCTCCCCCTGCCACTCTTCTTTCCCCACCAACCTGTCTCCCTCCCCCTGCCACTCTTCTTTCCCCACCAACCCGTCTTCCTTGATCCATGTTTCCAAACTAAATCATTCCGAAGCTGCCCTTTTTTGTCTGTTTGGTAACAAGACTAAAAACAGGACACTTGGGTAGGCGTTCAGCTAAAATTGCAATCAGCTGTGTTTGGAATAATTAAATATTCTGCTGAGATTTTCTATATGTTTCAATCTGGTTACTGCAGAAATGCACAACATTTGCAATCATTCTGTTTTGAATGTGTTTTAACAGTTTTGGAAACAGTGTGTTTGCATTTGAAAACATGTGCTGCAAATATATAGTTTTGCAGGGGCTGGAGTATGAATGAGAAAAGAGTTCATGGATTTTGGAGAATGTGGTCATTGAATGGATTTTGTGTGAAAGCAATGAAAAATGATTCACAGTTTGGTTCACATACACTTCTGTTTCGCTGACTGTGTGAAGAGTTTTGACAATGTGACTTCAATTTTGACCAGTGCATGTTAGCAATTGAAAAAAACTGTAAATTGATATCTTGAATGTGTCTTTTATGGAGCAAATAATTTGTGTATGTCACACATTTTGTTCACCAAAGAACAATGCATTTTTTCCTCCTGCTACATTGTTAACTGAGACAGTCACAGTCAGTCAACATATATTGATGGATGGAGCCTGGTGATGTGGGAGAGAGGTGAAGCAAGACATTGTGTTGTGATAAAAAGGTGCCCAGAGTAAACTGTCTACTACTCAGGCCTAAAAACTAGAATATGCAATGTAATTATTACATTTGGATAGAAAACACTCTGAAGTTTCTAAAACTGTTTGAATGATGTCTGTGAGTATAACAGAACTCATATGGCAGGCAAAAACCTGAGAAGAAATCCAAACAGGAAGTGGGAAATCTGAGGTTTGTAGTTTTTCAAGTCATTGCCTATCAAATATACAGTGTCTATGGGGTCATATTGCACTTCCTAAGGCTTCCACTAGATGTCAACAGTCTTTAGAACCGTCTTTAGAGCTTCCACTGTGAAGGAGGTTGGATTGAGGGCTATTTGAGTCAGTGGTCTGGCAGAGTGCCATGAGCTCAGTCTCGCGCGCTCCCGTGAGAGTTATCTGCGTTCCATTGCATTTCTAAAGATAAAGGAATGGTTGGCTGGTTGGAACATTATTGAAGATTTATGTTAAAAACATCCCAAAGATTGATTCTATAGGTCGTTTGACATGTTTCTACGAACTGTAACGGAACATTTTGACTTTTCGTCTGGACCTAGTGCTAGTGCCTCATGAATTTGGATTACTGGGCTAAACGCACAAACAAAAAGGAGGTATTTGGACATAAATTATGGACTTTATCGAACAAAACAAACATTTATTGTGGAACTGGGATTCTTGGGAGTGCATTCTGATTAAGATCATCAAATGTAAGTGAATATTTATAATACTATTTCTGACTTCTGTTGACTCCACAACATGGCGGGTATCTCTATGGCTTGTTTCTGTGTCTGAGCGCTGTACTCAGATTATTGCATGGTGTGCTTTTTCCATAGTTTTTTTGAAATCTGACACAGCGGTTATATTTAGGAGAAGTGGGTCTAAAATTCCATGCATAACACTTGTATTTTCATCAACATTTATGATGAATATTTCTGTAAATTGATGTGGCTCTCTGCAAAATCACCGGATGTTTTGGAAGCAAAACAATACTGAACATAACGCGCAAATATAAACTGAGATTTTTTAATATAAACATGAACTTTATGGAACAAAACATACATGTATTGTGTAACATGAAGTCCTATGAGTGTCATCTGATGAAGATCATCAAAGGTTAGTGGTGAATTTTATCTCTATTTCTGCTTTTTGTGACTCCTCTCTTTGGCTGGAAAAATGGCTGTGTTTTTCTGTGACTAGGTGCTGACCTAACATAATCGTTTGGTGTGCTTTCGTTGTAAAGCCTTTTTGAAATCGGACACTGTGGCTGGATTTACAACAAGTTTATCTTTAAAGTGGTGAAAAATACTTGTATGTTTGAGGAATTTTAATTTGGCGCCCTGCAATTCCACTGGCTGTTAGCGAGGTGGAATGCTACCGCCCCATATATCCCAGAGAGGTTAATGTCTCGTTTCCAAGGGAGCCCTGCATGAACACAATTTATAAAACATACAATGTAATACATCTCGTAGATCAATGCACTGCTCTCTTTGTGTATAAAGCCCTCTTGTGCAAACTTCCTTCATACTTCATCCTTCATTGTTAAATTACAGACATATGAGTCACCAGCCCCAGATCTCAGGGATGCCTGACTCTAGAGATCCCTTCTAGAGATCCCTTCTAGAGATCCCTTCTAGAGATCCCTTCGGTCTCCACTGAATTAGGTAGATCTGCACCTTACTTGTGGAATGATGTCAAAAACTCTCTAAAGTTGGATGTCTTGGTACCGCTAGGGCATTTCAGACAGCTGGTTGATTACTTTTCTACTGAGTAATGTTTTTTTTTCATGATCGTGTTTTGTATGTTACAATATTTACAAGTAATTTAAGAAAAGTATGTTTTTATTGTGTTGGAATTGTAAATATTCTGAATTTGTGTGACTGTGTGCAGGGCTCCCTTGTAAAAGAAGCCTTGGTCTCAATGGGATTTTTATGTTTAAATACATTTTAATAATACAAAATACATTCAATAATACAATCAATTTAAGAAGCAAAGATATTCCTCAACAATGAGGTCATCCATTAACAATTTGAACTGCCCAAGAGGCAGAAGAGCATCAACGTGCAGAGAGCTCTGCAGATCATTGCATATACAAGGCGCAAAAAAACTGAATGCAGATTTACCTAATTCTGAAGAGATCAACGGGACCTCTAGAGTTAGCCATCCCTGTGATCGGGTCTGGTGACTCGCATGTCTGTAATTTAATAATGAAGTAAGGTATGTTGTTTGAACAAGATAGCTTTATAATCAAAAATAGAGCAGGGAAATGATCTAGAAGACTTAAGAGAGGGCCAGCCTACTTTCTGACAAAGAAGACAGTGATGTGTATTGAACCTGTCACCTGTAATAAAGTGCAGTGCACTATGATAAACTGCATCCAATGGTTTCAAAACAGCGGCAGCCACATTCATATAGACGATTTCACCATAATCTATAACTGGGTTGAATGTTGACTGAATTATTTGTTTTCTGCTATTTAACGGAAGGCATGCCCTATTTTGGTCTCCCGAGTCGCGCAGCGGTCTAAGGCACTGCATCTCAGTTCTAGAGGCATCACTACAGACCCTGGTTCGATTCCAGGCTGTATCACAACCACCTGTGATTGGGAGTCCCATAGGGCGGTGCACAATTGGGCCAGCATCATCCGGGTTAGGGTTTGGCTGGGGTAGGTTGTCATTGTAAATTATCATTTGTTCTTAACTGACTTGCCTAGTTAAATTAATAAGTAAAAAATGACTACTAATAATCAGTGGTGAACAGCATCAAAAACCTTCGACAGGTCGATTGAAAAGGCCAGCACAATACTGCCTTTTGTCAATGCAATTTACAATGTAATTTATCACCAAAGAAGCAACAGATCTAGTGCTATGATCTGGCCAGAAAACCAGACTGATGGACTTAGAATACATGTTGTGGCTAGAAAAGATCTAATGTGTGTGTTGGAAAAGATTCAAACATTTTTGCTAGGCAAGACAGTTTACAGATCAGACGATAATTATTCATGTCAGAGGGGTCACCACCTTTGTGAGTGACCCTATGGGCCCTGTTCAAAAGTAGTGCACCATGTAGGGAATAGGATGCCTTTTGGGAAAATAATGTGTATTATCTCTTTTGGAAGACAAGTGAAAAAAGATTTTGGTGAAGAATACAACACTAATCTTTGTAGGGGATTTACATGAGCATTGAGCCTTCAAGCACTGACACTGACAGGCAGGCAGGCAGGCAGACTGGTGAAGCACGCTTCTTGAATCCTGAAGTACTACAAGGTGCAATGATTCTAGTACTATCTACAGCACAAGGTGGCATCTACAGCACGGAGTGTGCATCCCAAATTGTACCCTATTCCCTATATACAGTTGTATAAGACTTATGTATAAGACTAGAGCCCTATTGGCCCTGATCAAAAGTAGTGCACTAAATATGGAATAGGGTGCCATTTGCAATGCAGCCAGAGGCTGAGTTTCTAGGCTTCAATAGGCATACAGACTGCTTCATTAAGTCTGTATGTCACATCACCCCAGATTTACTCTGTATGGACAGAAATGCTTACAGGGCCAAAAACTCTGCCGACACATTTCTCTTTTCTCCTCTTTTTTTCTCCATGCCCCCGAGGCTTAGTACGCTGATCTCAGAGAAAAAGTGTTGCTCTCTACTCTTGGTTGTGTAGGTCTGTTTGACACAGACCTCCCACTGGGCACACACTGGTTGAATCAACGTTGTTTCCATGTTATTTCAATTCAATTACGTTGAACCAACGTGGAATAGACGTTGAATTGACATCTGTGCCCAGTGGGCTGCTTAGGCAAGACTGTTATGATTACCCACATTTTTGGGAACTTTGATAATCTTTGTACCTTATCACACACATAGGCTATATAGAGTAGCTGGGGTTTCTTATTTGCCTTGCTGATGCTGTTGTATGGGGAAACCTGTACTGTATAGCTTGATTTATAATGAAATTGTTATTTTATTTCATTGTTTTGAAATACCTTGGGGTATTAGTTATGAAGATGATGTCATATCCCTCTTGGTTATCTTGTATTTTGGTAATCGTGTATTATCCACTTTGTGCACTGTGTAAAACTACTCTCTGTGGGACTGTGTATTATATTTTCCCTATGATTTTATTGGGTGAGAGAAAATAAGAGTCTGTTTTTATATTTAACATGTGGAGGTGGAGAGGATCTGAGAGATGTGAGTCAATTGCTGTACAGATCAGTAGGCGGAATTTGAATATAACCATGTAATCAGAACTGGTTTCCTTAAAGTGGTGTTCCCACAGTGTGCTGGCTTGGCTGGGACTCACATTATAGTCAAGATGTCTCTGGCCAAGTGCCTCACACCCCATATATTTTAAGATTGCCATTTACTGAAGCTACTGCATAGAATAAATCAAATGTAACTTTATTGGTCGTGTAAACATATTTTGCAGATGTCATCACAGGTGCAGAGAAATGCTTATGTTCCTAGCTCCAAAAGTGCAGCAATACCTAACAATAAAAAAAAACAATACACGTAAATACAAATGAATAAAAGAAAGGAATTAAAAGTCCGGAATATGAATACATATGTGTATAGACATTATGGACAGTATATGAATAGAAAAGGTGTGTACAGCAGTAGTTACATTGGATGAGCCTTGACCAGAATAAAGTACACAGTCCCTTCAGAAAGAATGCTTACCCCTTGACTTATTCCACATTTTGTTGTTAGACTGAATTCAAAATGTATTAAATGTGTTTATTTTCACTGCCATCTACACATGGTACTCCATAATGACAAAGTGAAAACAGGTTTTTAGAAATGTTAGAACATTTATTGAAAATGAAATACAGAAATATCTCATTGACGTACCAGTAAAAAGACACACCTATTAATTCAAGGGTTTTTCTTTATTTTTACTTTTTTCTACACTGTAGAATAATAGTGAAGACATCAAAACTAGGAAATAACACATGGAATCATGTAGTAACCAAAAAAGTGTTAAACAAATAAAAAATGTTATATTTGAGATTCTTCAAAGTAGCCACCCTTTGCCTAGGTGACAACTTTGCACACTCTTGGCATTCTCTCAACCAGCTTCATCAGGAATGCTTTTCCAACTGTCTTGAAGAAGTTCTCACATGCTGAGCAAATGTTGGCTGCTTTTCCTTCACTTTGCGGTCCAACTCACCCCAAACCATCTCAATTGGGTTGAGGTCAGGTGATTGTGGAGGCCAGGTCATCTGATGCAGCACTCTAGCACTCTCATTGGTCAAATAGCCCTTACACAGCCTGGAGGTGTGTTTTGGGTCATTATCCTGTTGAAAAACAATTGATAGTCCCACTAAGCGCAAACCAGATGGGATGGCGTATCGCTGCAGAATGCTGTGGTGGCCATGTTGGTTAAGTGTGCCTTGAATTCTAAATAAATCACAGACAGTGTCACCAGCAAATCACCCCCACGCCATCACACCTCCTCCTCCATGGTTCACGGTAGGAACCACACATGCGGAGATCATCCATTCACCTACTCTGCGTCTCACAAAGACATGGCGGTTGGAAACAAAAATCTCTGCACATGGACTCATCAGAACAAAGGACAGATTGCCACAAGTCTAATGTCCATTGCTTGTGTTTCTCGGCCCAAGCAAGTCTCTTCTTCTTATCGGTGTCCTTTAGTAGTGGTTTCTTGGCAGCAATTTGACCATGAAGTCCTGAATCACGGAGTCTCCTCTGAATAGTTGATGTTGAGATGTGTCTGTTACTTGAACTCTGAAGCATTTATTTGGGCTGCAATCTGAGGTGCAGTTGACTCTAATGAATTTATCCTCTGCAGCAGAGGTAACTCTGGGTCTTCCTTTCCTGTGGTGATCCTCATGAGAGCCAGTTTCATCATAGAGCTTGATGGGTTTTGCAACTGCACTTGAAGAAACGTTCAACGTTCTTGAAATGTTCCAGATTGACTGACCTTCATGTCTTAAAGTAATGATGGACTGTCATTTCTCTTTGCTTATTCTTGCCATAATATGGACTTGGTCTTTTACGAAATAGGGCTATGTTCTGTATACCACCCCTACCTTGTCACAACACAAGTGATTGGCTCAAACGCATTAGTTGAAAGAAATTCCACAAATTCACTTTTTTACAAAGCACACCTGTTAATTAAAATGCATTACAGGTGACTACCTCGTGAATCTGGTTGAGAGAATGCCAAGAGTGTGCAAAGCTGTCGTCAAGGCAAAGGGTGGCTACTTTGAAGAATCTTAAATCTAAAATATATTTTGAATTGATTAACACTTTTTTGTTTACTACAGGATTCCATACATGTTATTTCATAGTTGTGATGTCTTCACTATTATTCTACAATGTAGTGTCCAAACTTTTGATTGGTACTGGAAGTATTCACACCTCTGTCAATACATGGCAGCAACTACAGCTGTGAGTCTTTCTGGGTAAGCCTCTAAGAGATTTGCACTCCTGGATTGTACAATATTTTCCCATTATTATTATTTTTTAACTCTTAAAGCTCTGTCAAGTCGGTTGTTGATCATTGCTTGACAGCCATTTTCAAGTCTTGTCATATATTTTGAAGACAATTTAAGTCAAAGCTCTAACTAGGCCACTCAGGAACATTCAGTGTTGTCTTGGTAAGCAACTAAGTTTATATTTGGCCTTGTGTTTGAGGTTATTGTCCTGCTGAAATATGAATTTGTCTCCCAGTGTCTGGTGAAAAAGCAGACTGAACCAGGTTTTCCTGTGCTAGTTCTGTACAGTTTATTTTCATCGTAAAAAAAAACCTCCCTAGTCCTTGCCGATGACAAGCATACCCATAACATGATGTAGCCAACACTATGCTTGAATATATGAAGAGCGGTTCTCTGATGTTTTGGATTTGCCCCAAACATAACGCTTTGTATTCAGGACATTGCCAAATTGTTTTGCAGTTTTACTTTAGTGCCTTATTGCAAACAGGATGCATGTTTTGGAATATTTGTATTCTGTACAGGCTTCCTACTTTTAACTCGGTCATTTAGGTGAGTATTGTGGAGTAACAACAATGTTGTTGATATATCCTTAGTTCTCCTATTATAGCCGCTAAAGTCTGTAACTGTTTTAAAGTCTCCATGGGCCTCATGGTGAAATCTGTGAGCGGTTTCCTACCTCTCCGTCAACTGAATTAGGAAGGACACCTGTATCTTTGTAGTGACTGGGTGCATTGATACACCATCCAAACTAATGAATAACTTCACTGTGCTCAAAGGGATATTCAATGTATGCTTTTTTTTTACCCATCTACCAATAGGTGCCCTTCTTTGTGAGGAATTGGACAACCTGCAGTTGAATCTTTGTTTGAAATTCACTGCTCGACCCGAGGGACCTCGACCGAGGGACCTTGCATGTGTTGGGTACATCGATGAGGTAGTCATTAAAAAATCATGTTAAACAGTGTTATTGCACACAGAGTGAGTCAATGGAACTTAAGTCTGTGTGGATGGTCCATTTCAGGTTGTCAGTGATGTGCACGCAGAGGAACTTAAAGCTTTCCACCCTCTCCACACGGCCCTGTCAATGTGGATGGGGGTGTGCTCCCTCTGCTGTCTCCTGAAGTCCACAATCAGCTCTTTGTTTTGTTGATGCTGAGGGAGAGGTCATTTTCCTGGCACCACTCCACTAGGGCACTCACCTCCTCTCTGTAGGCTGACTAGTCATTGTTGGGACTTCAGGCCTACCACTGTTGTGTAATCTGCAAACTTAATGATTGAGTTGAAGACGTGAACAGCGAGGACAGGAAAGGGATGAGCATGCACCCTTGTGGGGCTCCTGTTTTGAGAACCAGTGTAGCGGAGGTGTTGTTGCCTACCTTCATCACCTGGGGTCGGCCCGTCAGGAAGTCCAGGACCCAGTTGCACACGGCAGGAGAATAGATCTCTGTAGTGAAAGCCTTGTCAAAGCAGCATGGATCAGAATAGGAAGTACAGTAGAGGTGTATATTGTCATAATGTGGTTAACTGTCTTGAAACTTTAACTGTAACTATCTTAAACTGTCTATAAAGGTTCAACGTTAAAATTGGTAATGTAATGTTATCAGCTTAGTCAGGAGGGCTGATCAGCAATCAAGTCAGCGAAGTAACACACACAGGACCACCGTAATGAGAATTGACTCATCAGTCAATAATTGACTGATGCCAGGTCAGGTTTGTGAGCTTATCTTTATGCATCATGTACTGTGAAATAGATTCCTTTGAATCATGATCAATGACACATTGCAACGACACAGTCATGGACATGGCCCCGTGTGGCTCAGTTGAAAGAGCATGGGACTTGCAACACCAGGATTGTGTGTTTGATTCCCATGGAGGACCAGTACGAATGAAAATGTATGCACTCACTACTGTATGTCTCTGGAAAAGAGTGTCTGCTAAATGACTAAATTGTAAAAAGTAATTTTTAAATCATACACCTCAGTGTGTGAATTGACACCTGAACTTGTTTCACTTACCTAAACCCATTCCCTTCAAGGCTCATTTAATTCCCCCTAGTCTTCTTCTTCACCCCTTCCTTCCACAAAACAATCTCACAACACAACACCTTGCTGTAGTTAGAGCCAAATGCAGCACAGGCACGGGATACTTACAGTGTGACTGCCATACAAGAGACAAGAGGAGTCGGCTATCTGGACTTTTACAGCACAGGAATGAGAATGACAGATCCCAAGGGTGTTGAGAGAGAAAATTGAAAATAGAGAGGGAGACTACCAGAATATAGAGTAAACCTAATCTGGCTTCTCTTCTGTGGAAGCTATGAGAGAGAGCGAGAGAGAGAGAGATTTGCACCATGCAACACTCCTGGATGTAGCTACTGTGGAGACGAGGAGAGGGGGAAGAAAGGAGAGGGAGAGAGAGTCTCTGATTTGTACCATGCAACGGTCCTCCTGGCTCCAATGTTCTCCTCCTTACTCCCCAGCAGGACAGAGACAGACAGAGCTTGTTTCTCTTCCTCTCAGCCTGGAGTGAAAGAGCGGAACAGAGGGCTGCCAGTCCCCCGCCAGTCCCCCAGTGGAGTAGGCTGACTTGGCTGGGTGTGAGGGCCAGATGCTGCAGATGGATGGAGCAGGGCTCAGACTTAGCCACCATACCTCCCCTGTCCCTGGCTGCAGCTAGCTTCCCAGGGGCCACGCCACCCAATCTATCACCTCCTCCCTCTCTCTCCTTAGAGGAGAGGAGACACTTCACTGACTCACTAGCTGTGGAATAATGGTGTCGGTCCACATGATCACCAAATGACGGCTTGAGAAGAAAGATATGAAAATCCTCCACACTGCACTCGCCAGTATTACTTGCTTATTTGAGCTTACCCATCAACCTCACAGCCTTCGTCAAAGCAAGATGAGACCGATAGAAACAGATACACCTCCATCTCCATGTGCAACCACCCTCAACAACATGTACTGGATGGATTCTGTTCTGGTTATCTGACAGACAAGACTGAGCACTATTCCTGTTTTACCTGCTGCAATCATCACAACTCATCCTGACTAGGGATCAGATCAGGAGATCATCTCATCTATCATTCCAAGGGTATATAGCCTACATGGAGTTTTATGCACTTTCAAAATAAAACAGGAGCTGTCTAAAATAATGTACAGTACATAGATAACAAGGGGATGTTCACTCACTGTTTTTCTGCTCCCAAACTTGATATTTTAATAAAGCTTTGGTGATTTAAGATGTATTTTAAAGCGGTCTCACAAGCCAAACGCTTTATCAACAGTCTAGACTACTTGGCGAATGCATTGGGCAGGACAAAACAAAACAGCCTTCAGTGAGAGGAGGGGAGGAGAAGCTTGGATTTTAATCAAATGAAATGAAATGGGAAAAAACATACTTTTATAATGTTCGTAAATAAAAGGTTTACGTGCACAAAAAGCACATATCTCTTGTTCCATGAGCATATGGGCACGACTGGATAGGCTGCGCTTCCACTGTCAAAATCCATGCTATAACCCTTGCCATAACCAACCTCGTTACCAGATTTTGGTTGGTCTTGATTATCCCCATCAGCGTTGCTGAAATTGGCACTTTGGCGTCTGTATTTTAAGGACACACCTCATATATTGCCGCCCCTCCCACCTGAGTGCAAGCGAGTTTATATAAAACAAGTAAATTACCAATCCTGGCGCTAGGGTTTGAAAATAGAAGAGCGCTGGATTTAACAGGATCGAAATTGCAAAGGAGAGTGCGTTTGACAATTGCGCTGACTTAATGCCAGCCTAAAATAGAGCTATAGTTGTTTGACAACGACAACCTGCCCCTTCCCATTCTGTTGTCTAATGTAGTGTAGAGGAACAATGTGTAAGACAGAGTTTGTGTCCCAAATGGCACCCTATTCCCTATTTAGTGCATTACTTTGAACCCTATGGGCCCTGGTCAAAAGTAGTCCACTAAATAGGGAATAGGGTGCCATTTGGGACGCAGACAGCTCCCCCCTCCTCAGTCTGCCCCCACAGTGTGAGCACATTGTTTAGTATGCAGCTGCAGCTGCTGCTGCCATTGTGCCTGTGCTGTTCATTCTCCTCCCTCCTCCGAAGGCTACCCTGAGGGAATGTCTTCCCCCTCTCTACCCTGTCTTCCCCTCTTCCCTGTCTCTGTCAGTAGGCCCACATTTTTAGCCCCACCTTCAGCTAGGGAACCTCACAGACACACAGGAAGACACATTAAGACACAAATGCACAGACAACCAGGCCCAACAGTCAGCAAAGGCATTGTTACAGAGAACTGTGTTATCAAGCCAAAAAATATTTGAGTAAAGCATATTTTGGGGGGATTTTTTTGGAAGGCAGAAGAAATGCATTCTCAGCATTAAGCCTATGTGTTCCAGCTGTCCTGTGTGTGCTGTGACTAGAGTCTGATCTGTGGGATTAATTGCATCGTTAGTGCTGCGTATTTAAACGTTTTTTAGCCTCTTTAAAACGACAGTATGTGCTTATTGATGAAGCTCACAGGAGATGATCGAGATTGTTTGAGTCATTCAATAAACCTGAGACCTGGCCCATTCAGTTCTGTCTCTTTCCTCACACTGTCTGCCTGGCTGTCTGCTTACATTTGCATGGATGATAATGATGAGTAGATATTACTTTATTGTAAGTTGTGTTCCTTTTTTTTGCTGGTCCAATGATACTTATATATAATAATGAGTGATGATATCCAATTACAGCCATATGTGTGTATGGTTAGCCTACTGAGGTTGGGCCCTGTGTGATAGTGATAGTGATACCCTGCCCTGCTTTTAACACAGGAGACAAATTGGCTTTGTGTAAAATGTCAGGGCGGGTTTTATGGGCACTCCCTTAGGGGTGATGCAGAGTAATTGGGGCCTGTACATTCATCTGGCTCCCATAGATGGAAGATCGGGTGGGTTCCTACACATTACCCACACACGCACATAGAAAGCATACACATAGAAAGACACACCTACACAGCTAAGTCTAAATCATGACCCACATTCTGCAGCCACTCGGTCATACCTCTAGTCTATGCTGCGTGTGTCCATGTTTGGGTCCGTGTGTCTGTGTGTGTATTTTCTGACATCAGCTGGTGACTGGGTTGAATGGATATAATGGCTTTTACAGCTGCTTCCAGGGACCAGACAAAGCCATTAGAAACACATCGGCCAAACACATACAGTAAGCTCCAATTGTATTGGGACAGTGAGAGTTTTGTTGTTGTTTTGGCTCTCTACTCCAGCACTTTGGATTTTAAATGATACAATGACTATGACGTTAAAGTGCAAACTGTCAGCTTTAATTTGAGGGTACTTTCATCCATAACAATTGAACTGTTTAGAAATTACAGCACTTTTTGTACATAGTCCCCCCATTTCAGGGGACCAAAATAGTTTGGACAAATTCACTTACAGTACCAGTCAAAAGATGGGACACACCTAGGATTTTTCTTTATTTTGACTATTTTCCACATTTTAGAATAATAGCGAAGACATCAAAACTATGAAATAACACATATGGAATCATATAGAAACCAAAAAAGTGTTAAACAAATCAAAATATATTTTATATTTGAGATTCTTCAAAGTAGTCACTCTTTGCCTTGATGACAGCTTTGCACACTCTTGGCATTCTCTCAACCAGGTTCTCCTGGAATTCTTTCCAAACGTCTTGAAGGAGTTCCCACCAATGCTGAGCACTTGTTGGCTCTTTCTCCTTCACTCTGCAGTCCAACTCATCCCAAACCATTTCAATTGGGTTGAGGTCAGGTGATTGTGGAGGCCAGTACATCTGATACAGCACTCCATCACTCTCCATCTTGGTCAAATAGCCCTTACACAGCCTGGATGTGTGTTTCGGGTCATTGTCCTGTGAAAAAACTAATGATAGTCCCACTATGCGCAAACCAAATGGGCTGTCGTATCGCTGCAGAATGCTGTGTAAATCGCAGACAGTGTCACCAGCAAAGCAATCCCAAACCATCACACCTCCTCCTCCATCCTTCACTGTGGGAACCACACATGCAGAAATCATCCATTCACGTACTCTGCGTCTCACAAAGTCACGGTGGTTGGAACCAAATATCTCACTTTTGGACTCAGACTAAAGGACAGATTTACACCGGTATAATGTCCATTGCTTGTGTTTCTTGTCCCAAGCAAGTCTCTTCTTATTGTTAGTGTCCTTTAGTAGTGATTTATTGGCAGCAATTCGACCATGAAGGTCTGATTCATGCAGTCTCCTCTGGACAGTTGATGTTGGTGTCTGTTGCTTGAACTCTGTGAAGCATTTATTTGGACTGCAATTTCTGAGAATGGTAACTAATGAACTTATCCTCTGCAGCAGAGGTAACTCTGGGTCTTCCGTTCCTGTGGCGGTCCTCATGAGAGCCAGTTTCATCATACCACTTGAAGGTTTTGCGACTGCACTTGAAGAAACGTTCAAAGTTCTTGAAATGCTCCAGATTGACTGACCTTCGTGTCTTAAAGTGATGGACTGTCATTTCTCTTTGCTTATTTGAGCTGTTCTTGCCACAATATGGACTTGGTCTTTTACCAAATAGGGCTATATTCTGTATACTCAGTGGTGGAAAAGTACCCAATTGTCATACTTGATACTTGATAGATTAAGATACCTTAATAGAAAATGACTCAAGTAAAAGTGAAAGTCGCTGAGTATAATGCTACTTGAGAAAAAGTATTTGGGTTTAAATATACTAACCTCTTCGATGTAATGGCCAAATGTAGATTTCCGCCTAAATAGACATACCCAAAAGTAACTGTTATTCATGTGTAATTACATGATTCTGACATGCCAAACCATCTGGGAGATTATTTGGAAATGATAAAAAGATAGGAGTTACATAGTTCAGAATACACAAGATCAAGCACACACAAAATAACCGTTTTTTACGTTTTGAAAGTAATCTTTCATTGACAAGCTACAAGTGAATTATTGATGCCCAGAGCTGGAAACACATCAGATGGCTTCCACAACATGTGTCAAGTGTCAGTATGTAGCGTGTAGGACGAAGTCAGGCGCAGAACCAAGAAAAACTTTACTTTACTCGAAAATAAACCAACAAAATATTCCACGCTGGGAAACACACCAGCTCACAGAAATACTGACCACTTAACAACAAACAAACACGCACAAAAACCATGGGGAAAACAGAGGGTTAAATAATGAACATTTGGGAATTGGGGAATTGAAACCAGGTGTGTGAAACAAAGACAAAACAAAAGGAAAATGAAAAGTGGATTGGCAATGGCTAGAAGGCCGGTGACGTCGACCGCCGAAAGCCGCCCGAGCAAGGAGAGGGACCGACTTCGGCGGAAGTCGTGACAGTACCCCCCCCCCCCCCCCCTTGACGCGCGGCTCCAGCAGTGCACCGACACTGGCCTCGGGGACGACCCGGAGGAAGAGGCGCAGGACGACCAGGGTGGAGACGGTGAAATTCCTGCAGTAACAACAGGTCCAGGATGTCCTCCACCGGCACCCAGCATATCTCCTCCGGACAGTACCCCTCCCACTCCACAAGGTACTGAAGGCCCCTCGCCCAACACCTTGAGTCCATGATACGCCAGGGCCCCCCCGGAGGGAGTTTTGGGCCATCTCAGCCCAGGGGATGAAAGCCGTCCAGCACACCCACATCCTGGTTAACTCTCTCCACCTGCCCGTTACTCTCGGGGTGAAAACCTTAGGTAATGGCTGACCGAGACCCCCAGGCATTCCATATACGCCCTCCAGACCCTAGACGTAAACAACTGGGGACCCCGATCAGAAACTATATCCTCAGGCACCTCGTAGTGCCGGAAGACGTGGGTGAACATGGCCTCGTCAGTCTGTAGAGCTGTAGGGAGACCGGGCAAAGGAAGGAAACGGCAGGACTTAGAAAACCAATCCACTACGACCAGGATCGTGGTGTTTCCCTGTGACGGAGGAAGATCTGTCACGAAATCCACCGATAGGTGTGACCACGGCCGCTGTGGAACAGGTAGGGGTTGTAATTTCCCTCTGGGCAGGTGTCTAGCTGCCTTGCAATGGGCGCACATCGAGCAGGAGGAAACATCAGCCCTCACGTCCTTAGCTAAAGTGGGACTCCCACTAAGACAGCGCACTGTCCGACCGATGCCAGGATGACCAGAGGAGGGTGACATGTGAGCCTAACAGATGAAACGATCGCGGACATCAGACGGAACGTACAGACGCCCAACTGGACACTGGGTGGGAGTGGGCTCTGTACGTAACGACCGCTCAATGTCCGCGTCCACCTCCCATACCACCGGTGCCACCAGGCAAGAAGCCGGAAGTATGGGAGTGGGATCCGTGGGCCGCTCCTCTGTGTCATACAGCCGGGACAGTGCATCTGCCTTCTGGGAACCTGGTCTGTAGGATTGGGTGAAAACAAAACGGGTGAAAAACATGGCCCATCTTGCCTGGCGAGGGTTCTGTTTCCTCGCTGCCCGTATGTACTCCAGATTGCAGTGGTCAGTCCAGGTGAGGAAAGGGTGTTTAGCCCCCTCAAGCCAATGCCTCCACACTTTCAGAGCCTTTACGACAGCCAGTAACTCCCGGTCCATAGTTACTCTCCACCGAGCTGAGCTTCTTCGAAAAGAAAGCGCAGGGGCGGAGTTTGGGTGGCGTACCCGAGCGCTGAGACAGCACAGCACCAGCCTCGGACGCGTCCACCTCCACTATGAACGCCAAAGAGGAATACGAATGAGCCAGCACAGGAGCCGAGGTAAACAGAGCCTTCCGGTGACCAAAAGCCCTTTCTGCCTCAGCCGACCACCACAGCCGCACCGGTTCCCCCTTCAGCAGTAAGGTAATGGAAGCTGCTACCTGACCAAAACCCCGGATAAACCTCCGGTAGTAGTTGGCAAACCCTAGAAACCACTGCACCTCCTTTACCGTGGTGGAAGTCGGCCAATTAAACACGGCTGAAATGGGGTCACTCTCCATCTCCACCCTTAAAGTGGAAATGAGGTACCCTAGGAAGGAGACGGACTGTTGGAAGAACAGACATTTCTCAGCCTTGAAATACAGGTCATGCTCCAACAGTCAACCAAGCACCCTGCTCACCAGGGACACATGCTCGGCGCGTGTAGCGGAGTATATCAGAATGTCGTCGATATACACCACTACACCCAGGATTGGAAGACTAATGGAGCATTCATCAGCCTGTATGGCATGACGAGGTATTCATAGTGCCCAGAGGTGGTACTAAATGCCATCTTCCAGCAGTACGGATGACCTCTTGATAAGTGTGTGAATTAGACCCTTTTCCTTTCCTGCTAAGCTTTCAAAATGTGACGAGTACTTTTGGGTGTCAGGGAAAATGTATGGAGTAAAAAATACATAATTCTCTTTAGGAATGTGGTGAAGTAAAAGTAATAATTGTAAAAATATATAACTACGGAAGTAAAGTACAGTACAGATAGCAAAAAAACTACTTATGTGGTACCTTCAAGTATTTTTATTTTTAGTACTTTTCACCACTGTGTATACCAACCTTACCTTGTCACAACACAACTGATTGGCTCAAATGCATTAAGGAAAGAATTTCCACAAATAAACTTTGAACAAACCACACCTATTCATTGAAATGCATTCCAGGTGACCACCTCATGAATGCCAAGAGTGTGCAAAGCTGTATTTTGTAGAATTTAAAATATATTTTGATTTGTTTAAAACTTTTTGGGTTACTACATGATTCCATATGTGTTATTTCATAGTTTTGAGGTCTTCACCATTATTCTACAATGTAGAAAATAGAATGTGAAAGTAGGTGTGTCCAAACTTTTGATTGGTACTGTAATGTATTCACCCCCCTTGGCATTTTATAAGATTTGATGCAGCCAATTACCTTCAGAAGTCCCATAATTAGTTAAATAAAGTCCACCTGTGTGCAATCTAAGTGTCACATGATCTCAGTGTATATACAGTGTTCTGTATATATATACCTGTTCTGAAAGGCCCCAGAGTCTGCAACACCACTAAGCAAGGGGCACCACCAAGCACTATGAAGACCAAGGAGCTCTCCAAACAGGTCAGGGACAAAGTTGTGGAGAACTACAGATCAGGGTTGGGTTATAAAAAATGATTAGGAACTTTGAACATCCCATGGAGCACCATTAAATCCATTATTAAAAATGGAAAGAATATGGCACCACAACAAACCTGCCAAGAGAGGGCCTGTCACGCCTTGACCTGAGAGCCTTTTTATTTCTCTATTTGGTTAGATCAGGGTGTGATTTGGGTGGCAATTCTTGTTTTTCTATTTCTTTGTTGGCCGGGTATGGTTCCCAATCAGAGGCAGCTGTCTATTGTTGTCTCTGATTGGGAATCATACTTAGGCAGCCTTTTTTCCACCTTAGGTTGGTGGGATCATGTTTTTGTACTGTTGCTTTCCAGCCCTACAGAACTGTGCGTTTCGTATAGTATTCGTTATTTTTTCAGTGTCATCAATAAAAGAAAGGTGTACGCCTACCACGCTGCACCTTGGTGTACTCCTTCCATTGACGAACGTGACAGAAGATCCCACCTCAACTGGACCAAGCAGCGTGCCCGGGAGGAAATGGCATCCTGGTCTATAGAGGAGGTTGAGGAGAGAATAGCCTGGACTTGGGAGGAAGTATTGGAGAGATATGAAAGCCTGCCGGGGAAGCAGGCGGAACCTGCAAAATAGCATCAACGACGACTCCGGGGGTCGCAACCACGAGAGGCAGCCCCAAATTCTTTGGGGGGGAGGGAACACGGGGTGGTTGACGGAGCCAGGTTTCAGACCAGAGCCAACACCCCGCACTCGCTTTAAGGAGCGTGTGACCGTTCAGGCACCATGTTATGCGGTGATACACACTGTGTCTCCAGTGCGGATTCACAGCCCGGTGCGCTCGGTGTCAGCTCCCCGCACTTGCCGGGCTAAAGTGAGCATCCAGCCAGGACGCGTTGTGCCAGCTCTACGCTCCAGACCTCCAGTGCGCCTCCACGGTCCAGTATATCCTGCGCCAGCTCCATGCACCCGGCCTCCAGTGCGTGTCTCCAGCCTGGTACGTCTTGTGCCTGCTCCACGCACGACGCCTCCAGTGATGATCCATGGCCCGGAGCCTGCAGTGACGATGCATGGCCCGGAGCCTGCAGTGATGATGCATGGCCCGGAGCCTGCAGTGATGATCCATGGCCCGAAGCCACCAGTGATGATCCATGGCCCGGAGCCTCCAGGGATGATTCATGGCCCGGAGCCTCCATTGATGATTCATGGCCCAGAGCCTCCAGTGATGATTCATGGCCCGGAGCCTCCAGTGATGAGTGATGGCCCGGAGCCTCCAGTGATGATCCATGGCCCAGAGCCTCCAGTGAAGGTCTGCAGTCCAGAGCCTCCAGCGACGGTCTGCAGTCCAGACCCTCCAGCGACGGTCTGCAGTCCAGAGCCCCAGCGACAGTCTGCGGTCAAGAGCCTTCAGTGTCGGTGTGCAGCCTAGAGCCTCCAACGGGGGTTCCCAGTCCAGAGCCTCCTGCGAGGGTTCCGATCTACGGTCCGGAGTCCCCGGCGACGATCTACAGTCCGGTTCCACGGAAGCGGAGGGATCAGCGAGCGGAGCGGGTTCTACGTCCCGAACCGGAGCCGCCACCAAGGCTAGATGCCCACCCGGACCCTCCCTCATGGAGTCAGGTTTTGTTTGTGTGTAATTGCTTTCTGCACTGCATGTAGCTTTATGTTAATTTTAGTATTTTGTTGTTTTTTCGGTGTCATTGAATAAAAGTAAAATGTATGCCTACCACGCTGCACCTTGGTCCAATCCATCTCTAAACGATTGTGACAGGGCAGCCCACCAAAACTCACGGACCAGGCAAGGAGGGAATTAATCAGAGAGGCAAGAAAGAGACCAAAGGTAACCCTGAAGGAGCTGCAAATCTCCACAGCGGAGATTGGAGTATCTGTCCATATGACCACTTTAAGCCGTACACTCCACAGAGCTGGGCTTTACGGAAGAGTGTCCAGATAAAAATAAGCAAAAATGTTTGGTGTTTGCCAAAAGGCATGTAGAAGACTCCCCAAACATATGGAAGAAGGTACTCTCGTCAGATGAGACAATAATTTAGCTTTTTGGCCATCATGGAAAACACTATGTCTGGTGCAAACCCAACACCTCTCATCACCCCGAGAACCTCATCCCCTCAGTGAAACCTGTTTCAGTCTTCCAGAGATTTGAGACTGGGACGGAGGTTCACCTTCCAGCAGGACAATAACCCTAAGCATACTGCTAAAGCAACACTCGAGTGGTTTAAGGAGAAACATTTAAATGTCTTGGAATGGCCTAGTCAAAGCCCAGACCTAAATCCAATTGAGAATCTGTGGTATGACTTAAAGATTGCTGTACACCAGCGGAACCCCTCCAACGTGAAGGAGATGGAGCAGTTTTGCCTTGAAGAATGGGCAAAAATCCTAGTGGCTAGATGTGCCAAACTTATAGAGACATACCCCAAGAGACTTGCAGCTGTAATTGCTGCAAAAGGAGGCTCTACAAAGTATCAACTTTGGCGGGGGTGAATAGTTACGCATGTTGAAGTTCAATGTTTATTTGTCTTATTTCTTGTTTGTTTCACAATAAAAAATGATTTGGCATCTTCAAAGTAATAGGCATGTTGTGTAAATCAAATGATACAAACCCCCTAAAAATCCATTTTAATTCCATGTTGTAAGGCAACAAAATAGGAAAAATGCCAAGGGGGTGAATACTTTCACGACCCACTGTATGTGTATTAAAGTAGTCTTAAGTGTAGTATTTGGTCCCAAATGCATAGCAGGCAAAGACTACATCAATCTTGTGATTACAAATTTGTTGGATGCATTTGCTATTTGTTTTGGTTGTGTTTCAGATTATTTTGTGCCCAGTCACTTTAAATGTAAATAAGATTAGAATACGTTTGTCATGTTTGTTATAAGGATCGGACCATGGCGCAGCGTGGTATGCGTACATTCTTTTATTTAACTGAATGAACACTGAACAAACTAACAAAATAACAAAACAAAACGTGAAGCTATACAAACGAGTGCTGACAGGCAAATACCCATAGACAAGATCCCACAAACACCAAAGGGAAATTGCTACCTAAATATGAACCCCAATCAGAGACAACGATAAATAGCTGTCTCTGATTGGGAACCATATCAGACCAACATAGAATACAAAACCCTAGACATACAAAACCCCTAGACAATACAAAAACCCTAGACAATACAAAACTAGCGTACCCACCCTAGTCACACCCTGACCTAATCAAAATATAAAGAAAACAGAGATATCTCAGGTCAAGGGGGTGACAATGTTTCTAAACACTTCGACACTAACGTGGATGCAACCATGATTACAGATCATCCTGAATTAACCGTGAAAAATGATGAGTGAGAAAGTTACAGAGGCATAAATATCATAGGTTAGCATGTCGTGGGGGTATGATATTTGTGTGTCCTATTAGATCCATGGTTGTACAAGAACCCCCTTTGTTCTATGATGGACGTGCACACAGACTTGGCATCAGTAATCAGTAAGGGTATGTGTAGTTTGTGGCCTGTGAGAAAGGAATCAGTAGGGGTATGTGTAGTTTGTAGCCTGTGATTAGAAGTATGTATAGTTTGTAGCCTGTGATAAGGAATCGGTATGGGTATGTGTAGTTTGTAGCCTGTTGTGATGGAATCAGTAGGTTTGTGTATTTTGTAGTCTGTTGTGAAGGAATCAGTATGGGTAGTTTGTAGTCTGTTGTGTAGGGGTGTCAGGCTGCTATCATCCTGGTGAGATAGTATTTGCTGTGTCTTCTCCTGAGGGTATCCCAGCTGAATACAGGCCAGTAATACAGCTCATCACAGGACGCATCTCAATTTCATTATCCTCCACACTACACATGTATAGCCCATGCCCCACAGACAGTAATAGCCATTCACATCAGAATCACAGCACTGATAAACTGTGAAGCAAAACACACTGGAGCCTTGTGTGAATTTACTCACATTGCACTGGCATGTGCCATAGACACAGTAACAAAATACATAATATTTCAAAATATCAAGATTTGTATTTGTTTTCAACAACAACAAAAAGGGAGGGGGGAAGTAATACATATTGGTTAATTCTAGATGATGAATCATCATGAATGCTCAAACTGTGTACTTGCTTGCTCATAAATGATCCATTGAGTTGTGATATGAACATACATGTAGGGAAATCCTCAGTCAAACACACTTACTTGGCGGCATCGAAAATGGCACCCTGTTCCCTATTCCCTATGTAGTGCACTACTTTTTAGTGTTCTATTTTGGATGCTGGTGAGGTAAACCTGATGTCTAATCAGAAGAGCCTTCATACTTATAAATAAAAAAGCCGTCCTCAAATAAATAATGCAATTCTTGCATCTCTAGTCTCTCACTCGATGAAAAGTCTCCATCAATTGCATGGGTATTGTTTGTTATTATTACCTGCCCCTGCAGGAGAGATTTGTTCAACATAATATAATACTGTGAGGCGCTGCGCGGTGCAACGGCTGCCACATTTGTTCCCGTGTGAGGTAGTCTTTCATAATCACTGATATAGCCATTGAGCAGACAGACGTGTGTGTTGGTGTGTTTGTGTGTGTGTGCGTATGTGTGTGTTTGTGATGCTGG